>NW_007730119.1:85348-86952 GCF_000696425.1 Galeopterus variegatus | reverse complement strand
TCAGGTTGAAAGGCAAGTAATAAAAGGAGGAGGAAAATCAGATGGAGCTAGAGACTGAGGCCTTTGCACCTGGGTAGAATTCTGCAGACTGAAGGCAAGGGCTCAAACCTTCAGCAGTTGTGAGGGATTCACAAAAATGCACAGGATACAGAGAGCATCTTACTAATCTTAAAATCTTCCTGATATAATCACCACTGCATTTAAAAGTTTTTTACGTTTATAAATTTTGCTGTTTTCTAAACTCCTCTCCTGCAAGAACCACCTTGTTTTCCTAATTCAAACCTTTTTGTGCTTACAGTAAATAAAAAAGGAGGAAAAATTTTTTGTTTCGTATCCTGGAAGAAGAAGTGTGCATTTCATTTTGAAGCAGGGTCAAATTATACCTGCGATGCCACTGAGAAGAAGCCTCTGCAAATGTATTTTAAGAATTTTAAACATATTAAACATATTAACATATGTTAACCCCTTTTCTGTAAATATAAAATATGCTCCCCCCCCATCTCAAGACTTTTAAACATATTGGAAGCACTTGAAATGGCTTAAAGTGCTTAGAAAAATGGCATTTTGATGATATAAGTATAAATGAATTCAAACTACTTGGCTAAGTTTTTTCTTTAAATTACCTATGATTCAAAAAAGTTAAATGAAAGTACATTTGCAAATGTACTTGAAGGTGCAATGGAATTAGATGTTTTGAAATTCAGCTGGAGTTTGTTAATACATTCATATCTGTCCATTTCCACCCAACTGGTGAACTGTACCTGGAATCTCAACCAGATCTTTCATCTTCAGAGTCCAAAGTAACTTTCATGTGTAAATTCATTAGGTATCACTGCAATGTCCTTCACTATTCTGTGAAATAACTGGAGAAAGGATCAATAAAATACTAAGGCTGTGTCTACTTGATACAGAATATTTTGAGTTCAGAACAACAAGCAAAATCAAAAAATATATATATAAATATTAGAAATAATAAATAAAAAAGCTCAGAAGCATGGCACAGGACATGTCTCCAAGACACCTGTAAGGGTAGAAAGCTAACATACGTCTGTTTAATGTAATCCATGCAACCAAAGCTTTAATACATTACCTATTTAATCTTTGCATAAAATAAGAATTATTACCTCTAATCTGCAGATGAAGAATTTGAGGTTGCAGAGATGATGTAACTTCTTCAAAGGCAATGTGTTGGGAAATCATGGAGACAAGGTTAAATATGAGTCATTTCTGCATATCTCATGACCACTCTGAGTTATATCATAGTTTCTCCCATCATCACACTACCTGCAGAAAAGGTATAAAAGCTGCACTTTTGTGCCTTCTGTATCTCTATTCTTTAAAATATTTTTGTCTCCATGACATCCTACCCTTCCTCTAAATGTTCTTCACTTACATCAGAGACCAGGGTTCTGTCTTACTTATCTGATTGAAACTTGAGCCCAAAATAGAATTTAACATCATCACATCTTAATGTGTATTTGATAAGAGGTGAAGAAATTCATTGCTAAGTAAGAAATTCCTTGGATTAAAAAATCAGTAAGAGGAATTTTGGGGAAAAGATTTTCTTGCTTCTTTTAATCATTTTATTCCAACTTGCATTAAAT
>NW_007730119.1:79625-84932 GCF_000696425.1 Galeopterus variegatus | reverse complement strand
AAAATAGAATTTAACATCATCACATCTTAATGTGTATTTGATAAGAGGTGAAGAAATTCATTGCTAAGTAAGAAATTCCTTGGATTAAAAAATCAGTAAGAGGAATTTTGGGGAAAAGATTTTCTTGCTTCTTTTAATCATTTTATTCCAACTTGCATTAAATAGCACTTAGCATATATATTTATTAATAACCCCTAAAAATAACATTTCAATCTCTAATTGTTGTGCTAATTGATTCCACAACTGAAATGAATATTTTTAACCTCAAGGGCATGAACGTGGGTCACACTGAGAATTTTTTAAGATTATATAATGGCCACGTCCATATTATTTCAGAAACCCCTGGTCATGTATAACTTGGCATCGATCTATACATCAATAAAAAGTTTTAGAATTCATAATGTCATCGTAGTTTAGATAAATAATTCCTAAATCTAATGAAAACCCTTGATAATCAAGGAATATTTGAACATAAAGAATCACATTAAGCGTACTTAATATAGTTAATCGGAAAATTTTTATTATTTACTTTTTAATTGGTTCCTACAAATAATTAAGTTTTTAGAAATATAATTGTTTTTAGGCCTCTATAAAATCTTTTAGTTATTCTACATGGATTAATATATCTGTATTTCTTAATATCTTTGAGCATCTCTTGTGAATTTCAGTTTGAACAGAATTTGGACTAAATAACCTTTTTTAAATATAATTTTTGTTCTGAAAGCTACATTTTGATTATCACTCTATTTTGTAAACTACTTATGAATAGAAAAATTCATTTATTTATTCAATAAATACACTTCATATTCAGCACCTGCCCTGGGTAATTGGGAAACGGATTGAATAAAACAAAGTCATACTCTTGCCAGCTACATTTCCTAGTGTTGATAGGTTTATAAATAGATAATTACTGTTTCAATAAGTGCTACAAAGAACAATTAAGGAAAGAAAGGGGGGCCCAAAGAAATGTAGGAGTTAGTATTTATTTTTTAAATTGAGAAGAGACTGTTGCTACCTGGGGAAACCAGGAAAAAAATCTGGAAATAATAGCATGTACAGAGAACCAGAGGTAAGAACACACCTGGGATAGTTGAGAAATAGCAAGAAGGCCATTTTGGCCATGACATAGTTGGCAAAGGGGAAAATGGCAGGAGAAGAGATAAGAAAACAGGGGTAAGATCATGATAGACCTTAGATTGTTGTAAGAGCATTTTGCTTTGAGTAAGATGAGGCACCAGTAAAGACATGATCTGGATTATATTTTATAATAATTACTTTGGATAATCAGTGCAGATTTGACTGTGATAGATGGAGTGGAACTATGGGGGAAATTAAAATCCAGGAAAGTGATAATGGCAGCTTAGACCAAGAGGTGTTTTCTCTTTATAATATAAACAAGATGTATATGTATACATATGTTCATATAAAGATATAAATATTTATATATTTATGTACCATTAATTTTTTATTTTTTTAATTTAATTTTATTTGTGTGTGTGTGTGTGTGTGTGTGTGTGTATTTTAAGAGAACCTTAAGGACTTGCTGTGGATTGTAAATACAGTGAGATAGAAAAAAACAGGAGATAAAGATGCTGTCAGGATTGTGTTTTAGCATGATCGAGCAGAAAGATAAATTTGCCACTTTCTTAAATGGCAGATGACTTTTGGAAGATTGGTGTGGGAGACAAGAGAAGTTTGGTTTTGGATATATTACTTTTGAGATTACTCTCATAAATTTATGATGAGAGCATAAATTGTCACCATATTTTAAAACTGTCTAGCTATATCTACTTAAAAAACATACACACATATCCAGGAATTCTGCTCCAAGATACGTGCCCAAGAGAGGGGAGCACAAGAAATTTCAAAGAAGCATTATTTATAACATCCCAAAGGTAGATGAAGACTAAATAATGATCATTAATAAATTATTATGCATGTATGCAATAGAATATTATACAACAGTGTAACTACTTGCAACATTATGAATGCATCCTGCAGATAATGTTAAAACCAAACAGACACAAAAAAGTACACATTGCATGATTCCATTTATATGAAGTTTAAAAACAGACAAACCTATAGTTTTTAAAATGTTGGTAATTTGAGGTGGTGTCCTTACTGGTAAAAGAAAAAATGTGGGCTACTCTGATGCTGATAAACACTGTGTTTTCTTTTTAGAAATTCATTAAACTGTACAATTATATTTTATATACTCTTAACTATTTATATTTTAATCCAATACAAATTTTACTTAAGCATTTTTTTAATTTTGTTTTTCTTTTTCATTTTTGGCAGCTGGCCAGTACAGAGACCCAACTCTGAACCTTGGTGTTACCAGCTAAGCTAACTAGACAATTTATAACATTATTTTTGAAGTATCTAATAAACTTTCAGATGGAGATAATGAATAACCAGGTGGGTGTATAGGCCTAGCTTTTTAGGGAAAGTCTAGGCTGGATACAAAACAGGGAGCTGTTAATGTATACATGAGATATTAACGAGTGTACAAAATCACCAAGAGAATGTGTAGATAGTAAAGAAAAGGGCATAAGGATGAACCTTGTGAACTCCAAAGTTAGACTTCAGGGAAATCTGGTATATCCTATAAAAGAATATGAGAAAGGCTGATTAGAGTTAAAAATGGAGAGCTGAGTTGGTAGAGTCTAAACGCCAAGCTAAAAACTGTTTTTGAAAAGTAATCGGCTGTGCCATTCTTTCTGATTTACTGTTTGTCTTCTGTGTTTGTTGGTTTCTTGGGATGGTAGATAAATTTTTCAATAAAACTCTAGGAGTAAGTCAACACCTTTTAGTAATAACTCAATGTAAAAGGGTTAAATTCCCCACTCAAAAGACTCAGACTGACTAATTGGATTAAAAAGATGGACCCAACAATATGCTGCCTTCAAGAGACTCACCTCACCTGTAAAGACACATGTAGACTAAGAGTGAAAATATGAAGAAAGATACACCATGCAAATAGAACCAAAAAAGTGAGCTGGAGTAGCTATTCTTATGTCAGATAAAATAGACTTTAAACTAAAAACCATAAAAAGAGATAAAGAAGGCCATTATATAATGATGAAAGGATCTATCCAACAAGAAGACATAACAATCATAAATATATATTCACCCAGCATCAGAACAGCCAGATTTATAAAGCAAACACTATTAGATCTAAAGAAAGAGATAGACACTAATACCATAGTAGTAGGGGACCTGAAAACCCCACTCTCAACATTGGACAGATCATCAAGGCAAAAAATCAACAGAGAAAAACAAGACCTAAGCAACACTTTAGACCAATTCGGCTTGGTAGATATCTACAGAACATTTCATCCAACCACCTCAGAGTATTCATTCCTTTCATCAGCACATCAGACATTCTCCAGGATAGACCACATTAGGTCACAAATCAAATCTCAACAAATTCAAGATAATTGGAATTATTCCATATATTTTTTCAGACCAAAATGGATTAAAACCAGAAATCACTAACAAATGAAACTCTGGAAACTATACAGATACATGAATGTTAAACAACATTCTACTTAATGACCTATGAGTCCAAGAAGAAATTAAACAGGAAATAAAAAAATTTATTGAAACTAATGATAATAATGACACATCATACCAAAACCAGTAGGATATTGTGACAGCAGTACTAAAGAGGAAATTTATCACATAAATGCTTACTTTAGAAGAATGAAAAGATGGCAGGTAAACAACCTAACCCTTCACCTAAAGAACTAGAGAAACAAGAACAATCCAAACCCAAAGCCAGTAGGCAGAAAGAAATAATAAAGATCAGAGTAGAATTAAATGAAATAGAAACCCCCAAAATGATATAAAAAAATCAATGAAACAAAAAGTTGGTTTCTTGAGATGTTAAACAAAATTGACAAGCCATTAGCAAGGCTAACTAAAAAAGAAGAAAGAAGACACAAATAAAAATTAGAAATGAAAAAGGTGATATTAAACTGATATCTCAGAAATACAAGGAATCATTAGAGACTACCATAAACAACTATACACCAATAAATTTGAAAATCTGGAGGAAATGGATAAATTTCTGAACACACACAAACTAACAAGACTGAGCCAAGAAGACATAGGAAATCTGAACATACCAATTGCAGTCAAAGAGATTTAAGCTGTTTTCAGCAGTCTCCCAACAAAGAAAAGCCTGGTATCCTATGGCTTCACTGAATAATTCTAACAAACCTTTAAAGAATTAATACGGATTCTCTACAAAGCATTCCAAAAAATTGAAACAGAGGCCATACTCCCAAACCCATTCTATGAGGCAAACATCACTCTGATATCAAAAGCAGACAAATATACAACAGAAAAAGAAAACTACAGGCCAATGTCTCGGATGAATATAGATGCAAAAATTCTCAATAAAAAACTAGCTAGTAGAATACAGCAACACATACATAAAATTCCACACCATGACCAAGTGGGATTCATCCCAGTGGTGCAAGGCTGGTTCAATATACATACACAAATCAATAAATGTGATACTCCACATCAGTAAAATCAAAGACAAAAAACATATGATCATCTCTACAGACACTAAAATAGCATTTGACAAAATTCACCTTCGTTCATGAGAAAGACACTCTATCAATTGGGTATAGAAGGAAAGTATCTTGACACAATTAAAGCCATATATGACAAGTCCACCACCAATATCATCCTCTATGGAGAAAGATTGAAAGGTTTTGCCTTAGGAACAAGAACAAGACAAAGAAGCAACAAGGATGCCCACTCTCACCACTCATATTCAACATAGTGTTGGAAGTACTAGCCAGAGCAATCAGGGAAGAAAGGTAATAAAGGGCATCTACATTGGAAAAGATAAAGTCAAACTGTCCCTGTTTCCAGATGATATGATCCTATATGTAGAAAAACTGAAAGACTACAAAAAACCTCTTAGAGTTGATAAGTGATTTCAGCAAACTAGCAGGATACAAAATCAACATGTAAAAATCAGTAGCATTTCTATCTCCAAAAATGAACTAGCAGAACAGAAATCAAGAAAGCTAGTTCATTTACAAGAGCCACCAAAAAAAGAAAATACCTAGGAATAAAGTTAACCTAGGAAGTGAAAAATCTCTGTGATGAGAATTACAAACCACTGTTGTGAGAAATTAAAAAGACACAAGAAGATGGAAAGATATCCCATGCTCTTGGTTTGGAAGAATTAACACTGTGAAAATGTCCATACTATCCAAAGTGATCTACTGATTCAATGCAATCCCCATCACAATTCCAATGATTTTTTTCTCAGAAATGGAAAAA
>NW_007730119.1:77629-78856 GCF_000696425.1 Galeopterus variegatus | reverse complement strand
TTATGAATATGACCCCCAAAACACAGATAACCAAAAGAAAAATAAACATATGGGATTATATAAAACTAAAAAGCTTCTGCACAGCAAAAGAAACAATTGACAGCATGAAAAAACAACCAACAGATTGGGAGAAAATATTTGCTTCTGACAAAGGATTTATAACCAGAATATATAAGAAACTCAAACAACTTTACAGCAAAAAATAAGTAACTCAATTGAAAAATGGGCAAAGGAGCTAAATAGGCATTTCTCAAAGGATAATATACAAATGGCCAACAGACACATGAAAAAAATGCTCACCATCACTTAGCATTCAGGAAATGCAAATCAAAACCACTTTGAGGGGGCAGAACCCATGGCTCACTAGGGAGAGTGTGGTGCTGGGAGCACTGAGGCCACAGGTTCGGATTCTATATAGGGATGGCCGGTGCACTCACTGGCTTAGTGTGGTGCAGGTGACACCAAGCCAAGGGTTCTGATCCTCTTACCAGTCACAAAAAAAAAAAAAAATACCCACTTTGAGGTACTATCTCACTCTAGTTAGGATTGCTAATATCCAAAAGACTGAGAATGATAAATGTTGGCAAGGATGTGAGGAAAAAGGAACCCTCCTACACTGTTGGTGGGACCGCAAAATGGTGCAGCCTTTATGGAAAATGGTATGGAGGTTCCTCAAACAATTACAGATAAATCTACCATATGACCCAGCTGTCCCACTGCTGGGTATATACCCAGAGGAATGGAAATCATCATGTCAAAGGGATACCTGTACTCCCATGTTTATTGCAGTTTTATTTACAATAGTCAAGAGTTGGAACCAGACCAAATGCCCATTATTCAATGAGTGGATAAGGAAAAGTGGTATATCTACACAAGGGAATACTACTCTGCTTTAAAAAAAAAATGAAATACTACCATTTGTACAAACATGGATTTACTTAGAGAAAATTATGTTAAGTGAAATAAGCCAGGCACAGAAAGCGAGAGACCACATGTTCTCACTTATTTGTGAGAGGTAATAAGAATAAATAAATAAACATACAAACAAATAAATGGGGGGAGGACAAAAAGAGGACACAAAAATCATAATAATTCTTTAAACTTGTTAAGGCAGGTGAACAGATATGATGTTGATGGGGGAGAGATGGAGGGGGGAAGAAGAAGAATTGGTATAGGGACACAAAAATCAACAACATGGTATATTAATAAATAAAAATTTAAAAAAAA
>NW_007730119.1:36293-76589 GCF_000696425.1 Galeopterus variegatus | reverse complement strand
AGAGAGAGAGAGAGAAAAGAAAAATAGGGGAGATTTATTAGAGAGATTTTATTAAAAGGACTTAAGGAAAAGAACCTAGTGCACAAGTGAAGGGGTCACCCTTGCGTGGGCTCAGGGAGGGCTAATGCATAGCAACAGCAACAAAGAATAAATATCAAGTGGCAAGTGGGGGATGGGACAGCTGGACATTCTTTTATGATAGTTTATAGTGTCTCAGTGGAGAAAGAAAGGTTTCCACCTAAAAGTGAATAGAAGAGAATACAGGTATGAGGAAAGAGGAGAAGGAATGAAAAAGTTTCCTAGAAGAGCACAACAGTGATGAATACAGGGAGTATAACAGGATTTCTGGAGAGCATTGAAGACCCACTTGCTTGTTGTTGTAATTCATATATCAAAAGTAAAATAAATGATTTTGAGAAGATTGTTGCAAATGTGTATCCTCCATTTGCACAAAACTGGATAAAGCTGTTAAAGGATCAACTCTCTGTTTGGAATAATTGCTAATGAATAATTGTTTTATTATCAGCAAGGGTTGACTAAATAAAGATTAACCTGACAAAGATTTACCAGATCATTAATGAAGGTAGTTTTCTCCCAATGGCGTGTGATCCTTCTATTGCTGTTTTTTTTTCTCTTCTTTTATCTAAAATAATAATAATAATAATAAATGAAACCAATATCAAAAAGTTAAGGGATACTAACACAATACTAAGTTCAGGGTAAACATTTCATCTACAGGAAAGTATCTAATAAGGTAGCAGATGTTTTCCAGTTTCAGGAAATTAAAAATAGTGTGATATGTGTTTATGCGCATGTGATTTTATCTATGCTTATTTTCACACTACTAATTTTAATTGTTTGTTTCCTTGACTGTAAAGATACAAGAGGTAATGAGTTCTTCATTGTTCACTAATTGTGTACTTAAGAGAAGTCTCAGGCAGCAATTGTAAATTGCTGCTTTACTCCAATGTTTGGGTATTTCAGTGCAAATAAGCACAGATACATCTGTTCTTGCATAAAGCAAACTGCTTCTGCTATGAAAATAAACAGATGCAGTGAACATTAAAAATCATCATGGTGAATTTGGTTGATTAGAATTTGGTAGCTTCTGCTTTTGGTATGAAGCATCTTTAAAAATTCATATCTATGTATCACTATAACTACAGATGGTCCCTGACTTAATGATGGTTCACCTTAACAATTTTTCGACTTTATAAGGGGTATTTCGGGAAGTAATTTCACCATAAGTCAAGGAGCATCTGGACTTATCATGGTTTGACTTATAATTTTTTGACTTTACAATGGGTTTATTGGGGTATTAAATACATTTTTGACTTATATTTTCAACTTACAATGGATCCATCGGGATGTAACACCATCACAAGTTGAGGAACATCTGTATGTCTATATTCATAAAAAGGTGAAGGCAGAGATATGCAAAACCCTACCGCCTACTTGAGATGCCAAACCACTTTCTACAGAGGAAAAATTTTTTTTGAAAAGAAACATTTTAAAAATAGTTTAGAGAGAGTGACTTCAGCAAAATGATATTGTAGGCAGCTTCCATATCCTGTCATTCCGCAGAAACATCAAGAAACAAGCAAATGGACAGAGAAACTTTTTGAGAACTTTGAGCAAGACAAAACCAAGACTGGATTCTTATATTTTAGTGGTATTACTCTGTGTGTTGTGTTGAAGACAGGTGGAAGATGGGCAAATACAGACACAGAGAGACCGTTAGGAGGCTGTTGCAATAGTCCAGGAGAGAGACGATAGACTCAAAAAGTAGCAGACCAAGTATTACCATTGGTTGGATGGAAAGTGGTTGGACAGTATTTGCTGAAGGATGGGATGAGGATTGTGAAAGAAAGAGAGAAGGTGAAAATGATTTCAAACATTTTGGTCTGGGCAACTGGAAGTTCATATTAAGAAAACAGAGAATGTGGAACGAGCAGGTTACATTACCAACTCGTACATTCACCTCACCAATTTTAGTGAGTTTTAAATGGTGAGAATGCATGTCAATTTATTTGGAATATCTATCTATCTCTGTCTGTCTATCTGTCTGTCTGTATGTCTATCTATCTATCTATCTATCTATCTATCTATCTATCTATCTATCTATCTATATCTATCTATCTATCTATCTATCTATCTATCTATCTATCTATCTACAAATGTATGTGTATGTATGTCATACACATGCAATATATATCTGACATAGAGAGAGAGACAAATATCTGTTATAGCTAACATCAGCATTAGAGAGGCTGTACACTATAGATTGTACTAAGATTTACTGCAGAGATTTGGAGCTGAACTGCCAGACTCCAGGTCTTCTATTGTCAATTCATTCAACATCAGTTTCTTAATTGTTGTGAGGATTAAATAAATTAATATGAAGTTCCAAGACTGGTGCCTTGCACCTACTGGAAGCTATACATATGCTACTATCACTAAAACCGAAACACTATATGCATATGAGGGTCTTGCAATAGTGACGATGTGATAAAAATGTATGAATAAAGAATGAGGAAGAACTAGAAGGTGCACTGAAAAACGAATTTCTATAAAAAAGGATCTCCACACATGGTACAAAAACCCTTTCTTTTAATACTGACAATTTAATTCTTTCAATAAAATATTCATTTTAAATCTTAAATACTGAGTCAAAGAAAGTTATATTGATATTTTTGGTTAAGAAATTAAAATAAGTTATAACGCATTTAATATATTGATAACAAATAACTAATATATGACCAACTTTCAGATGTAAAATTTCATTAAAACATGAGATTAGCTGAAGGTATTACAGCTAAACAGTGAGGAACACAAATCCTGTGAATCATTATGTATTTTGGATACCAGTATAAACTTGTATCCTTGCAATCTGAGGTGCCATTTCAGGTTTAGGGTGTGTTTTAGTCAGTGAACTCTAATCCTTATTGTCTAAATTGTTAGATTTTTTCCAAAATGTGCAATAGTATATACCAACAGCAATAAGTCCTCTTATAAAACATTAACATATTAAATTAAGAGTACTTTGATTATGAGTATTTTGTTTCCTCTTTCTCCATTTTTCAAAAGTTATATAAAGAGCCTCTATTCATTTTATATTCATATATAAATAAATACCTTTTGAAATAAGATAATGGATTGAGTTTGGGAGTAAAAAAGCAATCTGGAAAATATTAGAATAGGAAAATGAAGGCAGAGAAAAACCTAGGTGTTTATATGCTGCTTTACTAACTTTATGTGTGACTTTGCTTAAATGAAAAAGTTGTGATTATACCTTACCTTTTAAAAGTACAATATAGGAAAATTTATTTGAGAAAATCAAAGACCATCTACAATCAGAGAATGAATTGTTTTAGCAACCTAAAACAAACACCACGGAAAGATTTATTGTGGATTGTACATTTACCTCTGATACACTGAATAAAAATTATAGATTATATATGTGAGATAAGTACTAAATTATATAAAATGTTTTGCCAAATAATACATAAACTTGAGCCACATATGTCTCAAATTTGTCCCCTATAAATGGAAATGAATGTTCCGGATTATCTCTTATTATCTAAACATTTTAAGTCAATAGAGGTTCTTAGAATTTATCAAGCAGTGTAATCTCAAACAAACTAAACTCCATCACTTAAAATTTTCCCCTGCTTCTGTAGACATATATTAGAAATCAAATGAATAAAATGTGTAAAGAACTATTTACAGCTGTCGAGAACACACACATATCATCCTCTGTGCAAACTAACCTAAATTTATTTAGGTTCACAGATTTAAAATGACTACAAAATGACTGAGAGTAGAAAGGAGGTACAGGTACAAATGAATTACTCCGTGATACATCAACCTAAACCAGGAAAATCAAATATAATTCTTCTTTTTCATTCATTGTATTTGCATACTGTGCAATTTATAGGGAGAAAAAAAAAGGAATTCTTTCACTCCAAACAAGTCCCTAGTGCTTCCTTTACAGGTTGTTGTAGGTAACGATGCGTATGTATGATGGTGTGCTTATACTTGTGATGCTAGTCTTTTTTAAATGTACACATAAAATCAAAGGATTCTTTGTCTAGTACTATTCCGCTTCCATGTACCTGTGCTGCAGGCTTATCTCCTTCAAATCCTTCTACATTTTTATATTAGTGATTGAATACTTGACAAAAAATGCAAATCAAATTGGGTAGTGACTTATTCCACCTATATTTCCCTCCCAGAAGAAATAACAAAATTTTTTGTTTCCATTTGTCTTCACAGTTAAATCCAAATTTCATAAATTAGTGTATGAGGCAGGCTTTTTCTCATATGCCTAGCCTCTCAAGATTCACATCTCTCCACCACCTATAAGCCACCTGAATGGTCTATAATCTATAAAGACTGATGGCAACTATCATTACCAAAAAAACCCATCTTTTCAAAAGTCATTGTATTTATACATGCTGTTCCTACAATGTGGAACCTTCTCAACTCTCCTTCCAAATCAATAATTTTTTGTTGAAGTATCTTCCTCCTGCAAAACCTAGCTCATCATCACTTTTTCCAAATAAACTTTATTACTGAAGCATCAATCTTGCATTAGATGCTCCCAAAGTATTCCTTAAAATGTATTATGCTTCCTCTGTTCCACATTTGATATGTTTCATTGTGGTAAACTTTCTAATTGTGTGACCATGATTAGAGGAGAAAATCATTGTGTTTACAATAATTTCTTCTGTTTGCTCACATATGTATTAGGTTTTGGAAGAAGGTGGAAAATAATAGAAATCAATAGCAGGCCAACAAACAGCCAATGATCCTGCTATTGATCATACCCAGAGTCTCATCATACCTGATTTAGATGTTTAGGTAAGATATGGTATGTTTGAACTGGTGAAATTTAGATAGGCATTTGAATTAGTTGATGCTGGGATAGGTTGAGACTTTTGGTGATATTGGGATGGGGTGAATATACTTTGCATGTAGGAATGATGTAAATCTTTAGAGATGAGGGAGTAAACTAAGGTAGACTGAATAATAGTCCATAAAGATGTTCATATCCTAATTTCTGTAACGGGAGAATATGTTACTTTATGTAGCAAATGGTGTTTGCAAATATGATTAAGTTAAGGATTTTCAGAAGGGGAGATAAGCCTGGATTTTCTGGGTGGGTATAATTACAAGGGTCCTTGTAAGAGGCACATAGGAATGTTAAAATCATAAGCAATATGTTGTAACAATGGAAATAAAGGTTATGGTGATTTTGCCATGGGCCAAGGAATGTTGATAGCATGTAGAAGTTGAAAGAGGCAATGGGTGCATTCTATCTTAGAGGCTTCAGAAGGAAACAGTCCTGCTGACATCTTGGTTTTAGTCCTGCAAGTTTGAGGAAATAAAGGTTATGGTGATTTTGCCATGGGCCAAGGAATGTTGATAGCATGTAGAAGTTGAAAGAGGCAATGGGTGCATTCTGTCTTAGAGGCTTCAGAAGGAAACAGTCCTGCTGACATCTTGGTTTTAGTCCTGCAAGTTTGATTTTGGACTTCTGATCTGCAGATTTGTAAGATAATGCATTTCGTTGCTTTAAGATCTAATTTTGTGGTAACTTGTTATAGCACCCATAAGAAACTAACAAGCAAGTATCGTTTTTCATTTTGTAAAAGACTGATCATTTATTCTTTCTAGCATCAATGTTCAGATCAATACATATCTTATATTCAAAGCCTCCTCGTCTCCTCCAGATATCTTTCTTTTCTATTCTTTTGAACTCATCTTGTATTCGTGTGTGTGTGTGTGTGTGTGTGTGTGTGTGTGTGTGAGGGAGAGACAAAGTGATAGGGATAGAGTTGTTTGGGTATATATGTCTTGTATTTCTAACTTTCCTCACATTGAAAGGAGTCAGGGATTGAGATAGGGTGATAGCAAGTGTGTAAGAGTCTGTGACTACAGAGGGAGAAATTATATAAAATATAATCCCAGTTTGGAACATGAATAAGAAGACATACGGTGCTATTAATAATTAATGCTGAACAAGAGTATTAAACAGGACTGTCCCAAGCAAACTGGATTGTATGGTCACCCTAACAATAATAGAGTTTCCATTCTAAGAAGGAGTCAAGGAGAACTTGGAAATTAAGTCAAATTCTTAAGAATATCCTAATTCACTGTAATCAACAACTTTGAAAGCATTAATAAGAAGAGAAAACATAAAAACATAATTAAAGAAGGTGGTCAGTCAGAGGAATGAGAAGGTTCTATTCTTGATGTTTTCCAAAACCTAACTGTGCTTGTTTACACCTTGCATTTAGGAGACCTCAGATTGAGACAAAGTAGGTTAATGGGCTACAAGCAGACTAGATCTCTGATATTTTCCCAACTGCCTCCTGAGCTTCATATATGTACCAGTTGACTTCAATTTGAGTTATCCATTAAAAAATCAGTCGAGTCAATGTGTTATTGATCAGTTGATTTGAATTCTTTAGTTGACTAAATTATAAAACCGATTTACCTTGTCATATCACTATTTGTTTTGGTGCCATAGAAACCCAGAATTTTTTATGTTTGTTTTTGTTTTTTTACTTTGCATTATGTTTATTTGATTTTTGCATCTTAATGGGAAGAAATTCCATAAGAAAATCCCATTAGAAATTCAGTTAGAAAGATCTATTTTATTGCAGTATCATCGTAAAAAAAAAAAAAAAAAAAAGAAAGAAAATAATGTGTCTGGATAAAGAAAAATGAAAGGAACCTAGATGGTTCTAGCTTTTTATAAGACTGGAGCCATAACTAACTTATTCACTTAATATTTCATTTGTGCTTTTTATAGATATGTAATAGGTTTACTAAAAAGAAAACTGTAACCACTTACAATAATCGCCTAACAGATTAACCTTAAATTAATCAGTATTTAAGAAAATTTTTAACACAGAAGTGTTTAATAAGAACATATAAAAGACTAAATACAATAAATTAATCAGTATTTAAGAAAATTTTTAACACAGAAGTGTTTAATAAGAACATATAAAAGACTAAATACAAAAAAATAAATTTATTTCAACAAACATATTGAATGACCTATTATAGGCCAATATTTGGATTGGAGAGTCAGTTTGCATGAACGAATGTTTCTATACTAACAGAGTTTGTGCATCTGTTTAGAAAGATAGACAGGTTAATAGATAATTTCTATATAATATGGTAAGTGTAAAGAATAAGTTGAATTTTCAGGATTCACTGAATATTCGGTCATATAGATAAAAGTATAATCTTTTCTTTCTCTTTATTGTTTGTTTCAGTCTTCAGACTATATCTGTCCTGGTTTGCTTTTTAGCGAGAGATGCTTTACTGATAGTCTAAGGTATGTCAAAAAAAATGGCTGACATCATGTACAGTTAATTTATGTAATAAGGCAAAACTTCCTAAGGGATAAATCGCAGGGCTAGATCAAATGCTTTGCCTTACTACTGCTTTGTTGCACAGTGCATGGCAAATTACTGTGAAAATAAGATTTTTGTTTCTTTAGAGTTTTTCTCCTACTGCTTCATTCAGTTCACAAATTATAATATTCCATTTGTAACAACTGTGTAGTCACTGAGGAAAGGATTTTGATGTTGCAAATAGGAGATAGGAACATCAGATAAGTTAAAAAGCAGCAGAGCTTGAAGATTAATACTAAAATCCTGTTGGTGTTAAAATTTCTTTAGTAAGAAAAGGGGGAGATTTTTTTTTTAAAAATACTCTCTTCAAAATCAATTCATAGTAGCATTGTTTATAGACTTTTTGATCAAGATATTTTCGTTAAAATTTCTTTAGTAAGAAAAGGGGGAGATTTTTTTTTTTAAAGATACTCTCTTCAAAATCAATTCATAGTAGCATTGTTTATAGACTTTTTGATCAAGATATTTTCTTGAGGCAAGTCAAGAAGTAGTATGATAATTGGTATGAATAATGCATCAGAATCAAAAACATTCGAGTGCTAATTCAGCAGCACTCTTACTTGAATTACCTAAAATCTCTGAGCCTTAAATTTACCACCTGAAAATGGCATTACAAAAATCTTTACTGGTCATTGAGATGATTTATATGAATAAAGTACCTTAATAAATGGTGTTAATTATTAACAGAGTTCCCTCATGCCATGGTGATGTGGGTAAAATATAATTGTATTTTCACCCATTTTTAAAGCTTCAACCCAGTTTCAAGAAAAGATGAGCAAAAGTCATAATCTAAGACTGCTCTGTTTAGAAAATTAGTTTATTGGTATGCTCAACAATGATTTATTAATAAACATTATTAAAAACATTATGATCAGATATTCTCTGCTAAAAAGAAAAATAAAGTAAAAACATCATCACCGACCTGCTAAAAAGCCATAATCATTTTCTGTTCATCGCAAAAATCAGCTGAGGAGTAGAAAAAATCAAACAGAATATGATATGGTTTCACCTGCATTTTACTTTTCCATCTAAATGTGTTAAATTAAATATATTGGAGTCAAAATCTACAATGGGTCCAGTAGAAGTCTTAATTTGTACTATCCAATCAATCAACAAGTATTTGTTCTGCTCTGGCTGGGTAAGAGGCTGAGTGATAGTTGTAAGAAGGCAGAAAAATTGTTCGTTGTAAGAAAATAACACTGTATTATGAGTTAAGATTTTTTACATATTATTAAAGACAGATATCAGTGTCCCCATGTGACAAGCATAAATACTACATTCCAAATATTAAATAACACACCCAAAGAATGCCAGAGTTATCTGACTCCAAAATTTGTCCTGTTATTTCCACTACTTGTATTTCAGGTGTGAAAGAAAATGTCCTAAAGAAGTTTATAATCTAGTAGGTAAGATAAAAAAGAAAAAAAAAAAACTATATACAAAAAAAGATAACATTGCTAAGTGCCAAAGGAATGGCTTGGGTGCTTGAGAAATTTCAGAGGATGGGGAAACAGAGATAATTTTAGCATGGGTGAATAGGTGAGGTTTTATAAATTGTCTCAAAGAATGTGAAGAACTTCTCATTGGCAGAGGATGTGGGGTCTGCAAGCATTCCAGGCAAGAAGAAGGTTTTGTGAAATGAGGCAGAGGAAAGAGAAAGGCATGTTTCAGTAGACAGTGAATAGAACAATTTGATTGAAATAGCTGTTTAACTTAGAGAACTAGTAAAAAAAAATGAGGCTGAAAACAAAAGGTATGATGGGAATGTTCCTACTTTTATTTTAGGGCTTTTGGGGATTATTTTCTGACTTATAAGATATTGTTTACATTTTTAATATGTGCATTCTTTATTTCAGAAATCAAATATGAGTAACACATGTGACACAAAGACAAAGTAGTGCATAACACAGGGCACATCTGTTCTTGTATGGCCAGCATCTGTCCTATTGTGTAACCACATCCAAATCCATTGCATAAGGTGATTATGTAACTGAGGCCAGGCTAATCATAATATCTCTTTTGTTTTAACACAGTGGTCTTCCTGGGGTGGCTACAGGAAATAAGCAAGTCCAATAAGAAGACTTCCCCAGAACTGCTATATGGAGAATGGAAATTTTCTATCCACCAAGACTGCCATTGGCCATTAGTAGACTGCCATTGGTAATTATAGGAGGAGAGGGTGAGGCAAAAACAGAAGAAAAGTGGAAAGCAGAGTCAAAAGATAACAATAAAATGGGTGGGGGGCTGGAATGGGGAGACAAATGTTTTTAGAGTCCCTGGACCGTCAGTGTTTGAAACCAAAAATTCAAACTACTGATATAAACATATTAATTTTATTTTGTTCCCCTTGATACGGTTTGAGTTTCTATGATTTATAATTTGTAGCTAAGAAAGTCCAATTTCATTAAAACATGGCAATTCTGATTGTGTGGCTCAAGTATGTATTTTAAGACACTTTAAAAAAAGAAAATTAACGTGAGTAGTCTGGGAATTCTGATGAAAATGGGAGAATGAGCATCATGCAACTCTCCACGACTCTGCTCTAAACACAGAACAAAAGGTAAACTATTTTAAAGTCTATTCAAAAATATATATATATAACCATAATTAGAAAGGAGAGGAAAACACTTGTGAGGACTTTTGCTTTTTAGCCATGAGAAAAAGTCATTCTGAAAATACTATTACAGAGACTAGAAAAGTGAAGAAAATATAGGAAATAAGTATTTTTCAGACATTGTACTACAGGCAGCACAGAGCTGTAATTCACAAGGACAGGGAAACCAACACAGTGAGCCAAACTGCCACCTAGTCCATCCATGTAGAGAACATTTCTATATTACCACACAGACAGGTGGAACTCCAACCAAGTGTGAAAATTTCACTAAGTTGAAAAAACAGAGCTTTGAATTTGCAGAGGCCAAGACCACTAGAAATTGTTCAGAAAACTGGAGAGAACTAGAGAACTAAAGCTGCAGAAATATATAGCTCCAGAAATTTACATAAGGATCCATGAGTCTTTCCCTAAATACCAGTACACACATGCATAGCGTGAAATCCCTCCGGAGCAAACAAGAACAAATTCCAAGGAAAAAATGATTATATGAAGCCATAAAATGAACAATCCTCAAAGGTCACACAACTCCAGAAACTGTTTGATTTTTCTTCAGCCAGTGTAGAGACTTCACTTAACACACTTGGGCCTTCAGTCCATGCCTTAAAAGTGGGAGTAAACTAGCTCTAGAGAGGCTACTCTACTTATAACAAGCTTAAAAGCAAACCTCAAAAGGATCAAGAAAATCTAAAAGTAACTTAGCTGCCATCATTCTTTCACTCTTTTAAGAAATGCAAATAATAACAATACAACAGAACCCCAAAATATGAAATTCCAACTATCCCACATCCAGTTCTAAAGTACTCTATTAATAAAGAAGAAGAAGAAGAAGAAGAAATCACCCATAACCAAGAGAAAAATAAATCAGTAGACACTGTTCTAAAGTACTCTATTAATAAAGAAGAAGAAGAAGAAGAAGAAGAAATCACCCATAACCAAGAGAAAAATAAATCAGTAGACACTCAGAAATGACAGAGATGATAGAATTAGCAGAAAGCACAATAAAACAGCTATTATGAAAATGAATCATATCCATATGTTTAATGATGTAAAGAAAAGTATAAACACAAAGAGAAGAAAAACAAATGCTATAAAAAAGGAACTGAATGGAACTTCTAGAGATTAAAACATAGTATCAGAAATTTAAAAAAAATACTAGAAGAGATTAATAGCTTATTAGACACTGCAAAGGAACAGAATAATGAACCTTGAATGTACAACGATGCAAGATTTCTCAGTGAAGGCTAGAGAGAAAATGACTGAAGAAAAAAGTGAACACAGCATTGTTGACCTGGTAAATATTATCAGGTGACCTGACATGGCTGGCATACGTGTAACAGAAGTCCTCCAAAAAAGAGTTTAGTATGGGGGACACGGATAGATAGAAACATAGACACAAATATATTTTTGAAAGAATAATAGTTGGAGCTTTTCCAAATTGAAACTAATTCAAAACTCTGGAACCATGCATCAGAGAAATTTCAACAAACCTCAAGTAGAAAAAACAAAATAATCCACGCCAAAATGTACATCCTATTTAAATTGCTAAAAAATTATAATAAAGGGAATATCTTAAAAAATAGAGACAATTGCTTTTATAAAACATAAATCTCAAATGGAAAAATCAAGTAATTCAAAAGTGTATGAGTTAAACAGAACACATTTGTTGGCTATAGTGCAATGAAATTATAACTAAATAGTAAAAGAAAGTAAATGTATCAATATACTTGGAAAACAATGCCATTTTAAATATCTCATGGATTACTGAGGAACTCACAATAACAATTAATACATTTACAGCTGAATGACTATGGGAATCAACATATAAAAACAGTCTCATATAGACAAACTGCCTTTTGAAGTAAATTTATAGCTTTACATATATACATTGTAAAATAAGAAAGTCTGAGATTAAATTTAGAAATCACCTCAAAAATACCTTATTGAGAACATTTTAACCCTTGGTTGAAGGAAATATAAGATCTTGCTATTGCCAATATTCGCTAATGATAGATAGTAATTATCTTCAAATAAATCTATAAAATACACATATTACCATTCATCATAAATTTCAGCAAAATTTTGAATGTTCAGAAACAGCAAGATAATTCTGAATACTAAGAACATGGAAAGAATCCACCCTACTAATGCAAATAATAATGCTAAGGATTATTTTAAAGGCATAATAATTTAAATGAACACAGTATTGACACTGAAATATGTCAATAATGGTACAAAAACTCCCTCTAAATAATTTATAAATTTGCAGGGACTTTAGGTGTTTTTGGGGTCCAATTGAAAAGAAAACAAAATCATTTTCTGCTGCTGATTTGTATACAACTGAAAAGTACAACAAGGGACATAGATATCAAAATGACAGTTTAGTTGCTTCAGAGCTGATTCAAGAACAGAATTTGGCATGGCCATATAAGAGAACAATATGTGAGCTCTAGCAAAATAGAAAATATACAAACCATACCAGCAATCCCACTTCTTTCTCTGAGAAACACTCATACATAAGCCCAAACATGCAGCACAAAAGTGTTCATAGCACCATAAAATGACAATCTAGGCACACCTTATAGTTGAGCCCAAGTATTCCATATTGTACACATTTACATTTTCCAGAAATCCTTGCACTTAGAATTGGTTCGTGTGGCTAATTCTGACCATCTAATAGGAGAAAAATTAATAAAAATAATCAGTGTGATCTCTCTCTCTCTTTCTTAGCTTACCACAGTGAATTTAGCTGAGACATCTTCCATATTGGGAGTTAAGGGAGATAAATACTCCTCGGTTCATATTACAGTTTAGGTGAGTCAGAAATAAACCTCTGTTTTGCTAAGAAATGCTATTTCTTGACTAATATGCAATCACATGTCCAAAAAGAGAAAAAATGTATAAATTAAATGTAGTATATTCATATACCAGAGATAAAATCTAAAGAATGATCTAGGCACATGTATATGTATAAATACTAAATGAATAGATGAGCAAATAAAGGGTCAACCAAATAAATGTGTACAATCAATTTTAAGTATAGAATTTTTGTACTTTCAAGAGTTTTAAATTATTTTTTTTCAAAAAAGAGAACACTAAAAATAAATTTAAAAGCCTTAAAAAAAAGTTTAAAAGGGCTAGCAACAGATTCTTTAATCAATAATAATTTACTGAGCACCTACTATAAGCCAGGGAGTCCAAACACTTGGATCTTTATGCTCAAATACGACATTATATAGTGGGGATGTAGATTACGTCAAATTAACCTTGCAGAAGTGTTATTTATGTCATAATTGAGTTATTTACATAATACAATGGAGCGCAGAAAACCAATGTTGAATTGGGATTGGGGTTGTTCTTAAAAATATGTCCCAGAAAATGAAGTAGTCTGTAATCTGGTTCCTGGATGGAACTAGTTTCAATGTAAAAAGATATTTTAGCTTGAAGTTGCATCTTTTTAAAGGCATGGACCTGTGGGTTAAATTATTCAAGGAGTTCCAAGTCATCCAGCATGGTAAGTGATGAGCGTACAAATAGGGAGTAGAAAGTTATTGCTCCTAAATGGGTGGCTTTGGAGAGGGCATTCTCCCATCTTTACCTAGAGGTTTGATCACTGTCTTTAGTACAAAAAGCAGAATTTTAAAATAAATATCTACTGTTACAATTATCCCACTTCATTTCAGTACTTTATTCCTATGTGCATATTTCCTGCTGGATGAGGAGCTTCTTCTCGATTACAGACATTATCTAACACACATTTACTCTCCATGCCTAGCACGAAGCGTGGTAAATCCAAGGTGCTCCATGAATATTGTCTAGACACGCAACATAAAATTCAGTTTCAAACATTCTTCTTATACATAAATGGAAAGTATTTTCTGATATTTGCACATGAAACATCAGCAATATGACTTTACTGATGTGGGGTGGATAGTAAAAAGATTAAGAAGAAGAATATGAATCTGGATTTAAATCTTGCTTTGGACCACTTACTCCCTCTATGGGATTGGACAGGCCATTTAATTTTGGAATCCCAAGTATGGGATCCATAGCATTTTGATTAATCATATCTATATTTGTGTATTAACAATGAGATCCTGTTAAATAAACTGCAGAGCACTGCGTATCTGGTAAATGAGGGCAATAAAAAATGTGAGCTAACTCATGGCATATTTCCCTCACCTTTTAGTAGAAGGCTGAATAATTGTTTTCAATAATTTGTAGAAAAAAATAACAATCAAAAGGCACAATGTATATTTAGAAGTTAGTTAGGAAGTATACCTGATGAGAGTAAGAATCTTATGAAGGATAGTGGGGAAGATAATATAAAAAGTATAAAATCACACCCATTGAGCTTTAGGAACAGGAGAAAATATAGAATCTCTTTGAGTTTCAGCTTCTTCACAAGTAAAGTGACATTAACAATGTTGCTATAAGTTACTTAAGGATTTAATGAGATAGCACACATCAAACACAAAGAGGCCTTGCAGACTTTGTGTGCTGTCATTGTTACCAGATCAATTTAGACATAAAAAAGTAGCATTGTTATTAGTTGATTGGTTTTCTTGCTTGCTTGTCTGTTTTGTGTTTTATTTATGAAGTTATTTGTTTTTGTTTTAATGCTAAGGTTTTCTTTAAATGTTCTATCTTGAGAAAACTTTTCAGACAGCTTCTCTTTCTACAATATGATGCTGTGAGAAGGTAATGTCTGTTTTTGATTGTTACTGTTTTCTTGCTTGCTTGTCTGTTTTGTGTTTTATTTATGAAGTTATTTGTTTTTGTTTTAATGCTAAGGTTTTCTTTAAATGTTCTATGTTGAGAAAACTTTTCTGACAGCTTCTCTTTCTACAATATGATGCTGTGAGAAGGTAATGTCTGTTTTTGATTGTTACTGATGCCAGTGGGATAAATGACATCCTGGTATCTAATTAATTAAACGAACTATGCATTTTCGCTCATTTTTGCTATCCATGAAGGCAGGCTTTTTTGGTTAGCATGCTGATTAAACAAACAACAGACGCGAGTGGTTGGCTGCTGACGTCCTCAGGTACTAGGGACAAGAGCAATTACTTAACCAACAGAGTTGAACTTTTGGCCTTGCTTATTCCCAGCAAAGTGTTACCTCCCTTGTGGAGGAAATGAGTTAAAGCTTATTAGGAAGACTCGAAGAGATTCTCCAACATCTGATAATCTTTAAACAGATTTTCTAGGAGGGAGGTAGGCTAATCCAACTTCTATGGAATCAAATAGAGACAAACGGCTTATAAAACCTAAGATATAGCAGTCTACTTTCATTTTAAAGAGAAAAATCTACAGACTAAAAAAAAAAATGAAGACTTATTATTGAGGAAGGTAAACTTATTTCAGGAGCTATGATGAAGGGGATGTCAAAAAATGAGTTTATAATTTTCAGGAAATTGAGAAAATTTGCTATTGAGGTAACTGAATCACAATTCATTCTATTTCAGAAATGAGAAAATTAAAAGAGATTCTATAATGAGCTGTCAAGCCACAAAAACACATGGAGGAAATTTAAATGCTCATTGCTAAGTGAAGGAAGACTAAAATGGCTACATACTGCATTATTCCAATGATATGACCTTCGTGGAAAGGGCAAAATTATGGGGACACTAAAAAGATCAATGCTTTCCAGGGGCTCCAGGTAAAGGAGAGAGGAAGGGATAAATAGGTGGAGCACAGGAAATTTTTAGGGCAGTGGTACTCTTCTGTTTGATAGCGTAATGGTAACAAGTGTAATGGAATCAAGTTATACATATATCAATTCCATAGAACGTATAACACAAAGTGAACTCTAATGTAAACTATGGACTTCATACATTATTACATTAGTAATAATGTATTAATATTGGCTCATCAATTGTAGTAAATATACTATGTTAATGCAAGATGTTAATAATAGGGAAATTGGGAGGGAATTCTGGAAATTGTGTACTTTTCACTCAGTTTTTCTGTAAACCTAACACTACTCCAAAAAAAGTGTACTTTTTATAAAAAGATGCTAAAGGAATGCAGATCTGCAAATGTTATGATGATGGTGGTGATAGTGAAAATGATGATGATTTCAAAATAACTTGCAAATACAGACCAGTTAATTTTATTTCAGGAACAACAACAACAACAAAACCAACATCAAGAATTCAAGAAGCAAGAGTTTAAGAAAGTATACAAATTCACGAAAGAAGTGATATAAGAAGCAAATTATAAAAGAGAAACTATGAGAATCTGAATGTTGAAAATCCTTATCAGGACACATGGGTACTGATGAAGATCAAACAAAAAAGAACAGTGAACTTCATTTAATTTTTTGATTGTCACTGAACATGATTAACTTGAGAGAAGATAGCATGTGTACTATTTTTGAACTTTTTTGGAATTTGACAAAATCCCTAGTGATTATTCACTTCCAAGATCCAGAATTGGGTGGACTCATTATCGACAGTGTCAATAAATCATTATGGTCAAGATGTGTGACAAATCTCTGACTTCAACTCTGTCATTCATGAAACAAATGAAGAATGGCATGAACATATGAGAGACATCAAATATATTGGATTATATGCATCAATCTAAAAAGATACTGAAAAGCTTGTGTGATGAGATAAGTCTAGTAAAATAACAGTTATCAGAGATAACTGCATGTAAAATTCAGCTCTATTAAGAAGAGAATGGGAGAAAGAGGCCCCACAAAAACACCAATTAAAAGAAAAATGTCTGGGGCCGGCCCGGTGGCGCACTGCTATAGTGTGCCGCTTGGGAAGCGCGGTGGCACTCCCACCGAGGGTTCGGATCCCACATACAGACTGGCCGCTCACTGGCTGAGCGAGGGGCGGGAGCAACACCGATGGTTGCGATCCTTGTGTGATGAGATAAGTCTAGTAAAATAACAGTTATCAGAGATAACTGCATGTAAAATTCAGCTCTATTAAGAAGAGAATGGGAGAAAGAGGCCCCACAAAAACACCAATTAAAAGAAAAATGTCTGGGGCCGGCCCGGTGGCGCACTGCTATAGTGTGCCGCTTGGGAAGCGCGGTGGCACTCCCACCGAGGGTTCGGATCCCACATACAGACCGGCCGCTCACTGGCTGAGCGAGGGGTGGGAGCAACACCAATGGTTGCGATCCCGTGGCCGGTCCCGGTCCGGTACGGGCGTGACACTGAGGGTTGCGATCCGTTGCCGGGCACGAAAAAAGACAAAAAGGAAAAAAAAAAAAAAAGAAAAAAAAGAAAAATGTCTTTACCTGCAATATATGTCAATAATACATATGTCAATGATATAAAAAATATAACAGAATCATGTCATATGTCCACCCAAAAACCTGTGAGATTTTGAGATCATATTAATACACATATTTCTAGAAGCAAAGATTCAGAGAGATAGTCTGTGGAGAAACTAAAATCTCATAGAAATATTTAAGGGTATGATACAATAGTAAGTTCAAAAACTGAAGCAGTAATATGTCCACCTGCAGCTAGTGTGGTTTCAGCTCCTATTAGTGGACATATTTCTAGAAGATGAGAGAAGAGCCTTTCTCATGTGACATATTTGCCCATACTCTTGACATTCTAAATTCTGTCCTAATACTACATATTAAAAAATATATATTCAAGTTGGAATATGTTCAATAGTGATCAAATGTGATATAGAAAGTACTCATGATATGTCAGAGAAAGAAAAGTGCAGGAAAGTGGAAATATTTGCCCTTGTAGGAAAAGTTTCTGAAGAGATAATAGATCTTCAAATATGGGTAATTTTCACTCGGTATCAGATTAACTCATGTTTATGATCCCAAGTATGCCGACAGAATGAGAAATTTTAACTTTTGCTTCAATTAAAGTAAGAACATTTCACATTCTATAGTATAGCATTAATCATAAATACACTAATGTGGATTTTCAGAGAATTTACCTTCTAACATCACACAACACTCCACTTTTCTCAGTGTCCACCATGTTATAATAAAGTCCTTTGTTTTCATACTTCATCAAAGGTACTAGCAATGGTAAAAATTGAAAATATTTTCATGTTATTAAAGAAATAATTAGGATTTTATGATCAGTAATAAAATACTCCAGGACCAGGAGTAGAAAATGTGGTATGCATTAGCAGGTATTAAAAAGCTGCAGTGAGTGGCAGATGATGGAAAAAGGAAAGTAATTATTTAACCAATGAAAACCAGGTAAGGGGTTTTCAACTTTAAGATAAATTATAAGATTTATCGATAGGAGACAGAAAAAGCAGGAGAAAGAATATTATAAAAGCTATCTAGCATTCAATGGTATATTAGTCCGTTTCTGTTGCTTATAACAGAAATACCTGAAACTGAGTAATTTGTAAAGAAACAATATTTATTTCTTTCAGAAAGTTGCAGAGGAGGGGAGGTCCACAGTCCAGTGATCACATCTTGTGAGGGCCTTGTTCTTGGTAATGGTTCTACAGCAATGCAGGTTATCACCTACAAATGGCTTGAGCAAGAGAGAGATAACTTGGTCACTCAAACTTCTTATAAAGCCATCAGAACCATGCCTATTACTCTATGAATAGATGATTCAGTTCACAAGCATACAGTCCTCATAATCTAATCACCTCTAAAAGGCCCCACTTTTCAGTTGCCGTAATAGGATTTCCCATCCTCTTAACATTGTCACGGTGAGGATTAAGTTTCTAATACACGAACCTTTGGGAGACACATTCAACCCATATCAAATGGTTTACCCAAATTTGATTACCAGGTCTCCTTATGCTTCATATAAGGCCTCTGAAAGTTTAACACACATTAAAACTCCCAAATTGTTCACTTCAGTTTATACTCATAGTGTCCCCTGCTCTTTAATCTGTGATTCCATCACTGGCTTTGACTATTTATGAAATATCAGTGTTGAACATTTTAAAGCCAAACACAAATGACTCATCTTTGGCATACTGAAAGAGAGACTAAAGGTGGAGGTTTAAAAGAGAGATGTAGCTATATACACTTCTATTTAATGTACTTTCATTTAGTACCTGCTATGCGCCAAAACCTGTATGCCAGGCATTCAAAGAACAGAACAACCATTTCCTTCCTGAGGTCTGATGGTAAAAAAGTCTAATAAGCCAATAGTAACATAATGTCATTAATGTGTTAATAACTATGCATAAAGAGGTATCTTAGAACAGAGGGAAAGACACTGTTTTGCCAGTGATGGTGAAACCAACAGATTGATATTTGGACTAGGTCTTGATGGATGTCTACGCATCTACTAAATACACAAGGGAATTGTGCCTCTATCAGGTAGGGGAACACCATGTGCAAAATGCATGAACATTGAAATATAACATAAAAAGAATATTCTCCCTTTTTAAGATGGTTCAAGATTGTTCTATTGGTCTTCTTAAGCCATATATACATTTATATGTATATGTGTAAATATCTATATGGCTTGAAAAGACAGGCACACACACAGTTTGAAAAGACCAATAGAACAATCAAATACATAGGTGTATGCATATGTATATGTATATAAGTGTGTATATATATAATTTTTTTGTCTAGAAGTGGGACTGGAGCAGTTACTTTTCTCTCCTGGTGATTGAATATTTTTATGGAGACACAGAGCATGAAAAAATAAAACAAACAAGCAAAAAAGCATACAGATATATATTAAGGTCTTCTGTTTCTCACCAGAGAATGAAGAAGATACGCAACCAGAGAACAGCATTAAAACATTCAAATTCTGGGCCGAGCCTGTGATGCACTCGGGAGAGTGTGGCGCTGGGAGCGCAGCAGCGCTCCGACCACAAGTTCAGATCCTATATAAGGATGACCGGTGCACTCACAGCGCTCACTGGCTGAGTGTGGTGCGGCCGGTCTCAAAAAAAAAAAAAAAAAAAAAAATTCTCACTCATTTCAGATAGGTTTTGGAGGTGCTGAAGGAGTTAAGAGGGGTTCTTCACAAGGCTGAGATATTTCTCCTTTGGGCCAAAGGTGTGCCAACACTTCCACTAGTGGGTCACACCAGGACAAAACAGCTCTGACTTATCGCAAGTCTATTTGCCTAAAGCTTGACCAGAAACTCAGCCTCGAGGGCCTGCCTATAGGGATCCAGGTGGCTTTTACTGAAATTTAACAGGCAGGCAGGACCAGGCAGCCTAAACCCATTGAGGATGTCAGGTGTTTACATAACTATGCCTGGACCATTACTTCCTCTGTTTCATTGCTACAATTAATTTGCATTGGCTAACAATAAGTCTAAAGCCTTTAGTCTCTAACTAGTTTACTACTTATTCTAGCCCAAGGATGAGAATCTCATTACAAAGTAGCTCTTATTTATAAGGGCCTGGACCCTGGGAAGGGAATTATTGCAGCAATTTTCACCAAAACAGACAAAGGGTACACCAAGGACTAGGTATTCAAGTATAATTGATGAATAGGTACATAGAGAAATTGGAGAGAGAGAAAAGGAAAGAGTATAAATAGTTTTGTCAATCTCTTAAAAGGAATAAACTCTGATTCTTTTTCTTATGTGGTCCATCAAAGTATATGATACGGTATTAGAGGCCAGAGGATTACGGTCAGGAATGTGTGAAGTCTTAGTTTCAAATGGTAGTCTTAGGTTTAAATGATGTCTTTATAGCAGATCATAGCCCAATTCAAGTTCAGAAAATAAGATAACTACACAATATACATTTTACTTGGTGTTATAAACTGTGTGTGCATTCTGGCAAAGAGTGTTAATCTGAGAAGCAATAAAGAATAGTTTGGTTCTGGCAATAAATAACACATGTAAACCACTTATAAAATGCCTTTCACATATGCAGTTCTCACACAGTGCTCCTTCCTTATATTTAAATAGACTGAAGTTAGATTTGCTGTGTGAAATATTGTTCTTTAACCAACTTAAATGAAACAAAGTACATTATTTTACCACTTAGTATTCTCCCGAGAGTTTATGATTCTGCTATGTTAAGATGTGATTTTTCAAGTCAAATGTATTAATTCCTTCCTTCTTTCATTCGTTCATTAACTATAGGATTAATTAATCAATCCTTTAAATTTTATTATTTGGCAAATATGGCCTCAAAATATGTGAGACAATAAACATTAAACAAACAAATAAATAAAAGAAGAAAAACTTTAAACATCTTGTGTATGTACAGCATATAGAAAAAAATACTTTGGAAACTTAACTTTCCAAATATATTAAATAAAAGAAAATAATTTTGTTTTGATTTTTTTTTCTCTTTTCTTTTTTTTCTTAATGGACTACTACTAAAAGAAAAGAGGATTTTTGTTTTTGTTTTTGTTTCTATTTTTTAGCAGACACAGTTACTTTCAAGAGTCAAACTGGGATGAAAAGAATACTTTTCAGATGCTTTATTCTCCCAATAAAAGTGTTGCCAGGGGCTCATGGAGATCTCGTGGTAGAAATCCTATATTCACAGAGAACTTTTGTTTCCAGGGAGAAGAAGAACACAAAGTTTCTACACATCTTTGTGATATATTTACCTCAAAGATTTTTCAAAAGGATTTTGGGTCTGAAAAATTAAAGCCTCCTGAAAGAGAAAGAATATAATGTCACAAGGGAAAGAAAAATCAGGACAAATGACAGTAAGTGAAGATAATCATGCTCTTATCCTACTGAATTCATATCACTCCATAGTGGTTGTATTAGTTTCCTATTGCTACTGAGACAAATTACCACTAAATTATTGGCTTGAATCAACACAATTGACTATCTTACAGTTTTGCATATCAGAAGTCCAAAACCAATCTCACTGGGCTAAATCAAAGTGCCTGTGAGACTGTATTCTTTCTTGAGACTCTGGGAAATGATCTGTTTCCACCCAGACCAGGTTCTAGTGACTGCCTGCATTATTTTGGCTTGTGGACCTTTTTGTCCATCTTCAAAACCACCAGGTCAAGTTTTCTTATGACCTTGCTTCTGTTGTCACATCTTTCTCTGACCACAGCCAGGGAAGATTCTCCACTTTTAAGAATGCATGTAATTAGGTTGGGCCTACCCAGAAAACCCAGGATAATCTTCTTATCTCAATGTTCTTAACTTAATCACATATGCAAAGTCCTTTGTGTCATGTAAGGTAACATATTCACAAATGCTGGGGATTAATACCTGGACATCTTGGGGCTATTATTCTTCCTATCACAGAGATATAACCACCAGCTGCTTTTGTTTAACTCCATACTGATTGTACAGCTTCGATTTATGATTATTTTTGTTACCCATCAGGAGCTAAACGGTAATCTTTTCACTTCATTCAGACACAGTTTTACTTATGACATATTCACTTGTTAAACATTCAATAAATGATATATTTCAAAATTCCCTTTGTATATACTCTCACTGCACTAAGCAACTCTCATTTATTTATACACTTATTTAATTAATATATGTCTCCTCAACTAGGGTCTGAAGAGTAAATCCTTGTTTCCCTCATTTAGTGTTTTATCTTCAGTGGCTAAAACAATGTCTAGCACAAAATGATTCTCAGTAAATATTTGTTAATCAAAAAGAATAAATGAGAAAACAAATATTTATTGTGCACCAACTATTTGCCAGAGCTCAATTTTTGTATACCTAAAGACAGACAGGTTGAAAGACCATCACAAAAATAAGCAGCATTGAGACCCAGATATTGCTGCTACAAAAGTTATACACAGAAAGTCAGCATGATCTGTTCTCTCTGTCCAGAGTCATCGCAACACCAGTGGCCAAAAATGACTATGTTCACTACAGGAGGGAAAAATTAACACCCAGAGCTGAAATGTAACTGCAAAGAATCTTCAATATTAGCAAAATATAGGGTTCTGGTTCCAACTCTGCCACTTATCAATTGTGTCACCTTGCATATAGATAAGAGGCTAACCATTCTAGAAATAGATGCAGTCTGTAGCCATAGATCTGGAAACATGTAAGAGATTCTTGATCTTTACTCCTTTTGGACGATTGATTCTGTGACATTTGACACATTGTTATAGCTCTCAGATCAGCCCTGACATTGACCCCTAGCCGAATACAGAAGTGAAGTCATTCCGCTTGGAGGTCAGAAAGGCATAAATAGCCATGACAAGACCAAAGCCAGAGAGGAAGGGAGGGAAAGAATATGAGCTCAGGCAGATGATAAAAGAATTATCATGCCCCCAGGGGCATAATCTTTCTCTAGATTGTGCATCTGTCTTTGCACATAATTTATCTGTATACCTGTATCCTATGGATAATAAAACTTTATTTTGCATGACATCTCTCATACTGAATTCCTAAATATTTAATGGAGTTAAATAATGCAGGTACTAAGGAGAATAATAGGAGGCAGCAGGGGAAAGTTAAAAGGCAGTGACAAACAATAAGAGTTATGATTTGGGAAAAGTCTAAAAATTATTTCTTCTTTCTTTCACTGACTGCACAGAAAGCAGTCCTGAAGCCATCCAGGTGAATCAAAAGTAAGAATAATCCAAGAATACAAAGAGCATTTCTTTAGGGTCACCATATGACCTTGGGTAGTGTATTGGACCCCTCTGGGGTTCAATTTCCCCATCTGGAAAGTGGAGCAATACCTCAGTGGCAGTCGTGAGGATAAAATTTACTAAGATATTTAAAATGGCTTTGAAATGTGTTTAAACTAAACAAACTCCTTCACTGGTGAAAAGAAATTAGGTAAGGAGGATAGCAAGAATACACACATAAAACAGAACTAGAATGACAGCTTTAGAGATTAGCAAGGAGCAGATTAAGATCAATTTACAGGGTAACAAAGCAAGAAACCAATTCCAAAGAAGTCCAGAGTCAGTTTGTGAAGCAAGTGTTTGGAAGGCAGGCCATCAGTGTGTGCTTCGTTAAATATGTGGATTAGCCTTCCCATTTTCCTCTGCAGCCTTTATTTTCTACACAGCCTAATAGCACCTTACTATCAGAATAGTATCTCTCTTTATTATCCTCATTGATTCCCAGCATCTGAATTAATTTACACCTTCTCAACTCTTATCATGCAGTTTTTAAGCAGCTTGCAATCCTCTTATTGCATACTATTTCTTAAAATAAGAAGTACTCCTTAAATTTATGGCTCAAAGCTTACCTCTTTGTAGGCTCATGCAAGTGTCAGCTCCTCCAGGAATCTTCCCTGACCTCTTATAAAGACACTTTTTGTCTCTAGTCATATAATCGTCTTTTCTCTAAATGTGGTATCTAGCCTGGCGGCATCAGCATCCCTTAGGGATTTATTAAAATGTAAATACTTAAGTGCCACCTCAAACCTACAGCACATAATCAGATTCTAATCCTCTAGGATGAAACATGGAAGAAGAGACAGAAAGAAAATTGCTAAATCTTTCAGACTCTTTCCCACTGAGCATCAATTCTTTAACCTCAATGTATATCTGAGTCACTGTGGCTCATTGAATGTTCCTCCAAAACTCTTTGAAGCTAGATCTCCATTGTTAACAGTGTTAAAAGGGTGGAAAATCCAATTATAGTATTTGAAAGGTGAGCCTTTAGGAGGTGATTAGATTTTGAGGACTGTGCCCTCATGAATGGATGTATCCATCCATGGAGAAATGGGTTGATGGTGTAACAGGTGGTCCTGGCATTGTTCTGACGGCTTTATAAGGAGAGCAAGTGAGCATGTTAGTTCTCTCTTTCTCAGCCATTCTCACCACATGATACCCTGCATTGTCATAGAGTTTTGCCACCAAGAACAAGGTCCCCACTATATGTGTCTCCTGGACCATGGACTTTCCAGCTTCCAAAACGGTAACAAATAAATTCTATTTCTTTATACATTACCCAGGTTCAGGTATTCTGTTATAAGCAAAAGAAATAGACGAATACTGTCACCTTCAATGCTTACATTTAAAACACAAATTATTGGGCACTATTAATCCCTAATTCAGAAGGTCTGGGTTGAGGTTCAAGAATTTGTACTTCTAACCGGCTCCCAGATGGATGCTTCACTTCCTAGGACCACACTTTGAGAACCATGGTCTTGAGGACCTTCCTCACATGTCATGTCTTCCGTCACTCACACAAGCCTCAGGTGGATGCTATAGTCTGGCCAAACAAGGACAAAGAACTGTTTCATTTTTTTCCCTTTGGCATACCTGAGAACAGCCTAGAGCAATTTAAAAGGTCAAGAAAAGAAAAAGGAGGTTCTCATCTTGTTCAATAATTTTCAGTTAGTTTCCCTATAGTGTGACACCCATCTTAGCTCCTGGTCTATCCCCTTTAACAAAGGCTATCTCTTCCCTATGAGCTGGGGCAATTTCAGGTGTCCCCACTATCTCCATGTCTGGGCAAAACACCTCTTTTTGTTTGCTCCACCCGATTTTTCCCTCACAGTACTCATCACACTGTATTTTTTTAATTGAGATGTAAATAATATTCAACAAATTGCACAGATCTTAAATGTCTTACGTTCAGTGAGTTCTGACAATTATATACAACTCTGCAGCCACTACCAAAAGAGTAATAGAATATTTTCATCCCCCTTGAAAATTTTGCCATGCACTTTTTTAGTCTATAGCAAGATTCTTTCCCTTACAATAACTATTTGATATTTATTAGCGGTTCAGTGAGTTCTGACAATTGTATACAACTCTGCAGCCACTACCAAAAGAGTAATAGAATATTTTCATCCCCCTTGAAAATTTTGCCGTGCACTTTTTTAGTCTATAGCAAGATTCTTTCCCTTACAATAACTATTTGATATTTATTAGCATAGATTAGTTGTGCTTATAGTTGTATTTAATATGAGTTATATCATATATGTATTCTGTTGCATTGGGTGAGCTTCTTTTACTTAACATATTTTCAACATGAACTTATGTGATTGATTGACTTGGAAGATTTTTAAAAATTGCTGTGAACTATTCAATTACATGAATTGGATGGCTATAACACAATTTGTTTAACCATTCACAAGTCGAAGGACAGTTTGTATTTTATTTCCAGTTTGGGGCTGTTTTGATTAGACTTGTTATGAACACTCTCAGAACAGTTTTTTTGTATCCGAATGTTTGTGTTTTTATTGGGTAAATACCTGGGAGTAAAATCTCTGTGTCACAAGACAGATCTATGTTTAACTTTATAAAAAACTTTTGCACAGTTCTTCAAAATGTTTGAGCTATTTTACGCTCCCACCAGCAATGTATCAAAGTTTGAGTTGCTCCATATCCTTAGAAATATTTTCTATTTTTTTAAAAAAATTATCCATTCTGGTGGGTGTAAGTGGAATATCATTGTTGGTTTAAGTTTCATTACCTTGATTACTAATGTTGTTGAGTATCTTTTCATGCATTTACAGGCCATTTGCATATCTATTTTATAGAGTCTATTTAGTTATTTTGCCTATTATTGTATTGTTAATTATTCATTATGGATTTATAAAGATTCTCTAAGCATTATGGATAAAATTCATTTTTCATATATTGCTGCAAATATTTTCCCCAGATAGTAGCTTGTCTATTCATTCTCTTAATGGTGTATTTTGACATGCTGAATTTTTAATTGTCATGAAATCCAAATTTAATGTTTTAATTTTTTATGGTTTGTGTTTTTTGTGTTCTGTTCATAAAATCTTTACTTATCACAAAATTATAATTTTACTAACTATACTAATAATCATAAAATAATTAGAATTATAAAATAATTAAAAATTATAATTAAAATTAAAACTCATTTAAAATTAATTTTAAGATAATTAAATTTAACTAAAATTAAAACAATAAAATACAAATAAAATAAAATTAATAAAGTTAAATTAAAATTTAAATAGCAAAACAAAATTAAAGTAATAATAATTAGGAAGTAATTGAAGTTAGGAAGTAATTGAAAATTATAATTCTGAATTTTATTTATACTTTTATGATCCATTTCAGAATATATAGGAAAAAAAACTGTCAATGTTCATATGAAAACCCAAAACACAGTTTTTCTAAAAATATTTATAACAATGTTTTCTATTTTCCCATTGAATTACCCAGGATTATTGGTTGATAATGAATTGCTAAAGTATATATAGAAATATATATATTTATCTTTATTCTCTTACACCAATATTTTTGTCTACCTTTTTACCAATGTCAAACTGATTTAATCTTTATATCCTTACAGAAATTCTTGAAATCAGGTAGTGTAAATCTTCCAACTTGATTCTTTGTTTACAAGATTTTTTTCTGCTATTTGATATATTCTTAGGATTTTAAAATAAGTTTTAGAACTTATTTTAAAGTAAGAGCCTTTTGGAATTTTGTTATGGATTCAATGATGTATAAAAATCAATTTAGGTAATGGACACTGAACAATTATGAATCTTACAATCCCTGAACATACCATATCTCACCATTTATTTAATTTAAATTTCTCTTGTGCTCTTCTGTATTCTATCATTCCTCCAACTCTGATGACCAATCACTGATAGTTTTACCTGTTCCAGAATGCTATATAAATAGAGTGATACAGTTTATAGCCTTTGGAGTCTAACTTCTTTCACGTGGAGTGATGCATTTGAAATCCTTCAATGTCTTTGCATTTATTACTAGTTTCTTTTTTCTGACTTGTAGCAATCCATTCTATGGATGTATCATTGTTTAACCATTTATCAAATAAAGGATGTTATTGTTCTTTCCAGGTTTAGGTGATTTTTACTAAAGCCCCTTATTTATGTATACATCTTTTTTCACTAGGGTGAATAATTAGGAGTGACATTGCTGAGATACAGGCTAAATATTCATTTAACTTTGATAAAAAATTGTTTGACTGATTTCAAGTATGACTGTACCATCGTGCCACCACACAAGCAAGGTATAAAATTCCAGTTGTTCTGCATCCACGGCAGGACTTGGTATTGTCAGTTATCTGGATATTTTTTACTGTTGACTAAAATTTAGAGAACACTTTATGTAATGCAGATAATAGTCCTTTGTCAGGTCATTTGCAAATATTTTTTCACACTTTGTGACTGATCTTTACATCCTCTTCCTATGGGCTTTTGTACAATGAAAAGATTTTAATTTTAATGAAGTTCAATTTATCAATTTTTCCTTCTTGGAATTATGCTTTTTTTGTCAAGTCTAAGAAATCTTTGCCTAGCCTAATAACTAAATACTGAAGATTTGCTTCTTCTTCCTTTTTGTTTCTCTTTTTGCTTTTGCTTCTACATTTCTTTCTAAATATTTTATAGTTTAATGTTTTACTGTTAAGCATAGTAAATTTTTTTTCCTTCTTTCTTTGTGTGTGTTTTTTGGTTTTATTTTTGTTTTCTTTTTTTGGCCCATAAGTTTCCAATTGTGCACCATATGTTGAAATTGAATTGATTTTTGAATGTTGAATCAGCTTTGCATTCTTGAGATATATCTCACTCAGTCAATAATATATTATCTGCTTTTACATATTCTTGGGTACAATTTGCTAATATTTTGTAAAGAATGTTGCACTTTTCTAATGAGGGTTTAATATCTTTATCTATTTTTGTTATCAGAGTAATGCTGGCCTTATCTATCTTCTGGAAATGTTATTCTACATTTGTACTATTTCTGCCTTAAATGTTTGATACAATTGCCCAATGAATTCAACTGGGCCCCAGAAATTTCCTTGTTGGAAGAATGTAAACTACAAATTCAATTTATTTAATAAGTGCAGTATCATTCAGATATCATTATTTTTTCGTGAGACTTGGTGGTTTCTTAATTTGTCTACTTCTCCTAGGTTATCAATGTATGAGTATAATGTTGTCTGTAATCTCTAAGTCTCCTTTTAATGTCTGGAATTTTGTATTGATGATGACCCTTATTTCATTTTTGATATCCATATTCTACATCCTCTCCTATTTATTTATTTATTTATTTACTTTTGACCGGTAAGGGGATCGCAACCCTTGCTATGGTGTCGTGTGCACCGTGCTCAGCCAGTGAGTGCACCGGCCATCCCTATGTAGGATCCGAACCTACAACCTCAGCGCTACCAGCGTGGCACTCTCCCGAGTGAGCCACCGGGTTGGCCCTCTTTTTTTTTACTATTAAACCAGGCTAGATTTACCAATTTTATTGGTCTTCTCTAAGTACCATCTTTGGCTTTCATTGGTGTTACATTTTTTTTTTTTTCCAATTTCATTGATTCATGCTCTTATCATTATTATTTACTTACTTCGGCTAGCTTTGAGTTTTATTTTCTCTTCTTTTTCTACTTTCATCAGATCAAATCAAAAATAATGTAAAACTATTTTTTTGCAAATATAAACTTTCAATACTTTAAATTTCCCTCCTTAAACTGTTTTAGATGCAGTCCATAAGTTTTGATATAATGCGTTCTCAGTTTCTTTCAGTTTAGAAAGTTTTAAATGTCCCTTGATACTTCCTCTTTGATTCATGTGTTAGAGGTATGTTGTTTAATTTTCAAATATTTTGAGGGGGAATATTATATTTTTTAATTTGTAAATTTTGTGTTTGGCTTAGAATATGGTGTATCTTGGTGAACGTTCCATGTCTGCCTGCAAACAATACAATTCCCACTAATTTTGTTATAGTGTTTGTATTAACCTACTAGATTGTCATAACAAAATCCCAGAGGATAGGTGGCTTAATCAACAAAAATTTATTTTCCACATTTCAAGACGTAGATGATCAAGATCAAGGTTGAGGAGGATCAAGGTTTAGTTCCTTCTAAGGTTTGGCTCCTTGTTTCACAGGGCTACCTTCTACATGTGTCCCCACATGGCTTTCCCACAGTGCATGTGCATCCCTAGTGTCTTATCCACATTTTATAAGGATACTATTCATATTGAATTAGGGCCTGCTATGGATTGAATGTCCTCCCAAAATTCAATGAAGCTTAAATTGTGTCCCCCAAAGTTCTGGTATTGGAAACTTGGCCCCCAGTGTGATAGGGTTCAAAGGATGTGAAATCCTATTGTGATGATTGAAAGCTTGGTCCTTGCAGAGGTGATTGGACTGTAAGGGCCATGTCCTAGTTCATGGGCATGGTGCTGAAGGCTTTAAAGGAGAGAATGTGAGAGTCTCTCTCTCTCTCTCTCTCTCTCTCTCTCTCTCTGCTCTGCTCTTCCATTTTCTGCCATGTGAGACCCCTACATTGCTGTAAAGCCACCACCAAAGAAGATCCTCACCAGATGTGTTCCCTAGACTTTGGACATCCCAGCCTCTGAAACTGTAAGCAATGCATTTTGTTTTCTTACAAAATACCTAGCTCCATGTATCTTGTTATAAGCAACAGGAACAGACTAATACAGGATCTCACTCTGATGACCTCACATAATTTTAATTACCTTTTTAATGACCCTATTCCAAATGCAGTCACATTAGAATTTACAGCTGCAACATACCATTTGGGGAATGAAGCAGGGCACAGTTCAGCTCATAACAGTGTTCTGTAAATATCAATTTTAAAAAATATATATATTTTGCTAATTTTTAGACCCCTCATATTCTTTCTGAATGTCCCTTTAAGTGCTATCTCAGATACTGAGAGAAAAGTCTTTAAACCTCCAACTTTAACAGTGGGTTTGCCTATATGTTTTCACTTATTTCTGTTAGATTTCACTTCACAGATTTTGTTAGGTGTATTCAAGGGTACAGCAGAAAGTTCATGGAAAAATATAACTGTACAGTACTTTTTTTGAAATGTCTTTCTTTTGAATTGATGTTTTCATCAAAATTAAATATCTCTTTCTTTTTAACACTATTCTCTTACCACGAATTGAATTGGTTTCTTATCTGTAGTGCTTTTATGGTATATCTTTTGTTTACCCTTTTACTTTCAACCTATCTGTGTCTTTATAATTGAAATGTGTTTTTCGTAAACAGCATATAGTTATATTTTACTCTTTTTCCTAATCCAGTGTGATATTTGCCTTTTAATTGGAAAGTGTAGTCAATTTAGATTTATGTGCATATTGATACGCTTTAGTTTATTTCTTCAATTGCATATTCTGTTTATATTCATTCTATTTGGTTTTTATCCTTTATTTCTCCTTCTCTTCCATCTGTTAGGTGAAATGACTATGTCTTACTTTTTACTGGGTCTTCTCAGATGCAGTCTCTAATACTGTAGTCACTAGCTACATGTGGCTATATAAAAATAAATCAAAACTAAGTGAAACTAAAATGTTAATTTCTCAGTCATTTTGGACAGAACATGAGCATTTATATAGAAATCTATTTATATGAACTTTACCATCATAATAGAAAGAACAATATTATGATCATATATAATTTTTCCAACGTAACAAAAAGTTCTATTGAACAGACTGCTCCAGAGATTAAGATACTCTTTTTAACTTATTCCACTATTTTTTTCCAAAAAATATCAAAATATATACTGAACAAAGTAGAAGTCTTAGAAGAGTATAACTCCATTTACCCCTCATACCCTTTGGGTTTTCGTTGTCTTATTCTTTACTAACATATGCCATCAACTCCACAATGTTACAAATATTATTGCTTTAAAAAATTGAACTCTTTTACCCAATTTAGGATATGTTTATGTATGTATGTATGAGCTTATAAATTTATATACATACTGATGTTATTTAAATGTCTTTTATATTTATGCAGATATAGGACTCTTCTAGTGGTCTTGCTTTTTTCTTGAAAGCATGAGTTTATTTCCAAAAGTATTTTCCTTCAGTCTAAAGTACTTCTAGTCTTTTTATAGTATGTATCCACTCAAGACAAATTATTTAGTGTTCATCTGAGATTATCTTTATTTTATCCTTACTATTAAAATATGTTTGGGCATAATTATGTTATCTCTTTTTTTATTTTCTTCATTGAGTCCATTTAAAAAGTCAGTTCTTTTTTCTGGCTTCCATTAATTGAGTGAGAGTTTAGCTATTATTTATTTATTTATTTATTTATTTATTTATTTATTTTTTAAAGATGACCGGTAAGGGGATCTCAACCCCTGGCTTGGTGTTGTCAGCACCACGCTCAGCCAGTGAGCAAACCGGCCATCCGTATAAAGGATCCGAACCCGTGGCCTTGGTGTTATCAGCACCGCACTCTACCGAGTGAGCCACGGGCCAGCCTTATTTTTACTATTTTTCTCTCTCATGTAAAGCTCCCTTTTTTTTCTATAGTTGCTTTTAAATGTTTGCTATTGCTCCTTGGTTTTCAACAAGTTGGTTGGTGTTCCTTGTATAAGATTCTTGGATCTGTAGATTGATGTGTTTCAACAGTTTTGAAATTTGTCATAATTATCTGTTGAAATATTTTTCTGCCATATTTGCATATTTTTCTGTGACCCTGATACACATACAGTATTGTATTTGATATTTTACCACAGATCTCAGATAAGATTCTCTGTTCTGCTTTTTTATAACTTTTTCTTTATGTTTTTGTCTGAATGTTTTTAATTGTCCTTTTACTTCACTGGTCTTTTTCTCTGCTGCATACACTCTATTATTTATACCATGTGATTTTTTTTACATTACAATTTGATTTTTTTTATTATGTCTATGTGCCCTGCAATACTTGTCACCTTTTCCACATGACTTTTGATTTTTTTATTATATTTTGGACATTTTCTATAAAACAGAGTAGGGAATGGTGTACATATATAATTTATTATAAGAAAGAAGCATTTCCTTTTTTTATACCATGCTTTTGAAGTGGGATCTGTAGTTTGGCTAGGTCTGAAAATCATTGTGACTTTAATTTGATTTATTTCACATTGGCTTTAAATATTATGAAGGTAAGGTCAGGATGTTCTCTTCAACAAAGATATGTGACTAAACATGGTAAATATTTCTGAGATCTTCCTGTACCTTCAACATTTTGAGCCAACAATTTTTTGAACTATAAAAGAGATATCTTTACCTGCTTTAGAGTTCATTTTTTGCTTTTGAATCCCTTGATAGTTTACTTTGTTCTGAAATTCTGACCATAGGTTTCTAAGCCTAGGGAACATTCTTTAAGCCCTGAGACTTTGGGTCCGGTCTTCTGAGAACTACATCTCACTACCCTTTGGAAAAGCCCAAAATTTCTTGGAGAAATTTCTCGCCTCCCAACTCTGCCCCTTTCTCTAACTTTGACAGCTAAAACCAAAATTCTCAGAATGATTTTCTCAGCTGTTCTCCTGCTTTATTTTATTTTTACTTAAAAAAAAAAAGAAAAAAACGCATGTATATGATTAACCTGTCATTCCCCCTTCCAATGCTCCATGAATTCTAATGTTAAAGAGGTGCTGAGTGAGTAAAGACACTGTCAGTGTCTGGGGCCCTTTAGGATATTAATCCATCATGCCATTATTCATATGTCAGCTTAGAGTAAAAACATTACTGATTTCCACTTAATATATCTATAAAGATTTTCACCTTGTTGCATGTTTCTACATTAATGAGAGTAGTGGTAAGTCCTTCTGTCAACAAAGGTCCTCTTATTTTTTTGGAATTTGGTTTTCAGAGTTTCTTTGTGTCTTAGCTTTATAGTGAGATTAAACAATCATTTTGTAACTCATCCATCTGAGTTTAGTTGTTAGGATGAGAAGGTTGGTCTTTGCAAATGTCTTCATTCATTGAAGATCTGGGGCTGTTACACTCTGGAGTTATTTGTTGACAAACCAATTACATCTCCAATAGACTGAAATTCTTGAGGTCAGGACTGTGTGTTTTCCTTTTTGTGTTCTCAGTTACTAGCAGAGACAAAGAAAATACAATGAATAAACAACACTTGACAAATATGTAAATGAATATGCAGATGAACTCCACACTTTGATAAGCTCCTACAGAAGCCAAATACTATAGTCTTAAAAAGCTTTGAAGTACATTAAGAGTACTTTGTAAGATTCTTAATACTGTTGAGATATGCAAAATTATACAGTGTAAATTTAAAGAAATAGGTATGGAGTAGTTTTATAGTGGATCTTCAGAAGTCTTCATCTACATTGTCCAAGGAAAGCACACATTTTTGAAATGAATAATTCCCTAAAAATCACTTGCCTTAATAAGCTCCTGAATCCTAATGTCTATTAACCTTTCTTACAAGTTTTCTCCACCTATGTAAGATAATTCCTTCCTGTAATCTCCTCAGAGAAGAAGAATATGAATACCTCATAAGTATCTTCCCATTATACTGGTATATGTAATAGATGTGAAAATTTTAAACTTAGATCAAAGTGCTGAAAAAATTAGTAAAGTTGAGACTACCTTGATAATTTTGCACTTTCTCAGGAATTGCATCAGAGAAAACACAAATGACTTGAGTGATTCCAACCAGGTGCATAAAGAATAGAATGCTACTAGGATGTTTTTGTTTGTCTTTCATTCTCTAAATTAAAAAAATAAAATAAAAAGACTACAATGAATCAGAGTCAGACTAAATACTATAAATTATTTGTCTTATTTCTTAAATGATACATACATAGTACACAATTTCTTACCTGAAACTGATATTCATGCCTAGGTATAGCAAACAGCAAAGAAAACCATTTTTATTCATGATCTTTCCCATTGCCACTAGGATCTGAACAAATTCCAAAATTACTTTGTCTATTGACAATGATGTGCAGGAGTGGTAACAACAGAATATCTTGATGAGGAAGTAAACCAAAAAAATTTTTTTTGTGACACAAATGTGCTCAGCTTTATTTCTGATACCAGTGATTTAAAAAAAAAAAAAAAAAAAAAAAAAAAAAGCCTTACTTCTGTGAGAAAATAATTTTGTTCTCCAGGTGTCAGATTATCCTTAAATCTATTTCCTTATACCATTTAGCAGCAAAATTCACCTGCCACCATCAAGTCAACATACTTTACCTGAACTTCATCCAATTAAATCCTACAGGATGTGACAATATGTTTCCACTGAGATCAAAATGAGCCAGCTATGTACCCAAGGTAGTTTGGACTGGGTTAGGCAGTGAAAGAGTCCAGGGCAAGTTCTTTGTGGAGAGCTGACAGTTAGAACTGAAAATACCAAGAGCAGAGACAAATCCCATGAAGAACCAGAACCACAAGAAAACTTGTCCAGAATAAAAGCCTCTAAAAAGTGTAGAAATATTCCCCTTTATTTTTATAAAATTTAAACTCCTCCGTATGACATACAAGCCCTTCATGACCTGTTTTCTACATACCTTCATCTATCACAAGTACAGAAATTATTTCTGAGCAATCTCACAACTCCATGGTTCCTTCATTAGATCATCCTCATAGTCTGGACTTGCCAATTCTTTTTCTTCTAAAACTCAGCTAAAGTGTTATCAATTCTAGGAAATCCTCCCTGACTCCCTCCTCTAGGTCTTCTCTATATCATCCCATAATTTTATTATGTTCTTGTAGCACTTATCACATGATATGTTAATAATCCAATTTTCCATATTACACAAAGCATATTACAAAAAGATCTCACCTTTTACATAGCACCAGGGTTCCTTCTCTCCAACACTGTTGCTGGAGCTTCACTGAGTTCCCCAATTCTGATCCAGCCTGTGTCAAAGAAGTCAGTTATTCTTCACTTCAAAAGCGTTTTTGTTTTAAAAAAAGAATATAGATTGCATGATTTTTTTGACTCAGCTCAGCCAGTTTCTGGAAATTAGTAAAGCAAGCTTGCTTTAATTCCTTTACTAACCCCCATTAAATTGCTTTATATTTTCTAGAAGTCGCTTCCCTTTCTTCAAATTCCAGTTCAAATGTCATTTGCTCTTCAGTATTTCCTTGATATCTACCCTACACTTAGAAAATTTAATTGCTTTAGCATTTGTCCTTCTGAAAGGACACTATTAACTGACTAGTGATGTTACTGCACTTATAATTTTGAGTAACTACTTATTTGTAAATCTCCCCTGCCTTTCTAACTTCATTAGGAAGCAAGCCAAGATAGTGCATTTCTTTATCTCTTGCATTGAGTAGAGGGCCTAGTGTATAACTGACATTAAAAGGACACTATTAACTGACTAGTGATGTTACTGCACTTATAATTTTGAGTAACTACTTATTTGTAAACCTCCCCTGCCTTTCTAACTTCATTAGGAAGCAAGCCCAGATAGTGCATTTCTTTATCTCTTGCATTGAGTAGAGGGCCTAGTGTATAACTGACATTAAATAAAAATGGAGGGTAGGAAGGAAAGGGAAACAAGAAGGGGAAGACAGAAAAAAGAAAGAAGAAAGGAAAATGAGAGAAGTAAAAAAAAAGAGCAGAGAAAAATTAAATAGGACTTGTATTTTGATGTATTGCCATAATCAAAATTCAGTCAAGACCATTTGATTCATTGATATTTTATATGTAAGGGAATTAAAAAGTATAAATTCACCCCAAATCTCACAAGTAAATGTGCTAAAATTAGCACTGAAATCAATTCCAATCTACCAGATAAAGAATATAACAGGAAACTTTAAAACTCCTTGAAGAAAACATAGGGGAAATATTCCAGGATGTAGGACTGGGCAAAGACTTTATAAATAAGACCCCAAAAGCATAGATAACAAAAGAGAAAATAAGCAAATGGGATTAGGTCAAACTAAAACATTTCTGACTGCAAAGGAAGCAATCAACAGAGTGAAAAGACAACCTACAGAATGGGAGAAAATATTCGCAAAGTATGCATTTAACAAGGGATTAATATCCAGAATATACAAGAAGTTCTCACAACTTTACGGTAAAAAATAGTAATAATAATCCTGTTCTTAAGGGAAAAGCCTTCAGTTTTTCCCTGTTCCAAATGATATTGGCAGTGGGCTTGTCATAGATGGCTTTCATTGTGTTGAGATATTTTCCTTCTAAACCTAGTTTGTTGAGAGACTTTATCATGAAGGGATGTTAAATTTTATCAAATGTTTTTCCTTCATCTATTGACATAATCATATGGTTGTTGTCCTTGATTTTATTGATGTGATGTCTCACATTTATTGATTTGGGTATGTTGAACCATCCTTGCATTTCTGGGATGAATCACACTTGATCATGGTGTATAAGTTTTTTGATGTGTTCTTGTATTTTATTTGCTAATATTTCATTGAAGATTTTTGCATCTATGTTCAGTAGAGATATTGGTCTGTATTTGTATTTTTTTGCTGTATCTTTGTTTTGTTTTGGTATCAAGGTGATGCTAGCCTCATAGAATGAGTTTGGGAGAGTAGCCCTCTTTCAAATTTTTGCAATAGTTTGAAGAGAATTGGTATTAATTCCTCTTTAAAAGTTTGGTAGAATATAGCAGTAAAGCCATCTGGTCCTGGGCTTTTCTTTGTTGGGAGATTGCTGATTGCTGCTTTGATCTCACACTACTCCTATTTAAGATTGTGCAGGAGGCACTAACCAGAACAATCAGGCAAGAGAATGAAATGAAGGGCATACAGATTGGAAAAGATGAAGTCAAACTGTTCTATTTGCAGATGGTATGATCCTATAAATAGAAATACCTAAAGACTCAATCAAAAAACTCTTAGAGAATGGTTAATAATTTCAGTAATGTTGTAGGATAAAAAATCAATGCCCAAATTCAGTCAGAAAAGTAAGCCCTTTACAATAGTCACCAAAAAAAATAAATAAATAAAATAAAATACCTAGGAATCAATTTAACCAAGGAGGTGAAAGATCTGTACAGTGAGGACTACAAGCCACTACTGAAAAAAATCAAAGAAGACACAAAATTATGGAAAGACATTCCATGCTTTTGGATTAGAAGGACTAACATTGTGAAAATGTCCATACTACTCAAAGCAATCTACAGATTCAGTGCAATCCCTATCAAAATACCAATGACATTCTTCACAGAAATAGAAAAACAATCCTAACATTCATATGGAACAACAAAAGACCATGAATAGCCAAAGCAATCCAGAGCAAAAATAAATAAATAAATAAATAAAGCTGGAGGCATAATACTACCTGACTTCAAATTATACTACAAAGCTATAGTAAACCAACAGCATGGTACTGGCAGAAAAAATGACACTCAGACTAGTGGAACAGAACAGAGAACCCAGAAATCAACCCATAGACTTACAGCCAATTGATATTTGACAAAGACAACAAAAACATACATTGAGGAAAAGACTGCCTCTACAGTAAGTGGTGCTGGGAAAATGGGATACCCATATGCAGAAGAATGAAACTAAAAGGCACCTCTCACCCTATGCCAAAATCAACTCAAAATGGATTAAATACTTAAGAATAAGTCCTGAAACTGTAAAACTACTAAGGGAAAATATAGAAGAAACACTTTGGGAACTAGGACTGAGCACAGACTTCATGAACAAGTGCTCAAAAGCACAAGCAGCAAAAGAAAAAAAAAATGAGACCCTATCAAACTAAAGCCTTCTGCAAAGCAAAATAAACAGTCAACAGAGTAAAAGGACAACCTACAGAGTGTGACAAAATATTTAAAAACTATATATCTGAGTAAGGGATTAATATCCAGAATATACAAGGAAATCAAGCAATCACACAGTTAAAAAAGCAAATAACCCAATTTAAAAAATGTGTAAAGGAGCTGAAAAGACATTTTTCTAAGGAAGACATACAATTGACCAACAAGGACTTAAAAAATGTTCAATATCACTAATCAGCACAGAAATGCAAATTAAAACCACATTAAGATATCACTTCAACGCAGTTTGACTGGCTACAATCAAAAAGACAGATCATAAAAAATGCTGGTGAGGATGTAGAAAAAAGGCAACTACACTATTTTTGAGACTGTAAATTAGTGGAAAACAGTATGGAGTTTTTTCAAATAACTATAGATATTTCTGAGACTGTAAGTTAATGGAAAACAGTATGGAGTTTTTTCAAACAACTATAGATAGATCTACCATAAAATCCAGCAATCCCACTTCTAGGTATGTACCTAAAGGAGTGGAAATCATCGTGTTGAAGGGATACCTGCCCTCTCATTGTTCATAGCAGCTCTAATTACAATAGCCAAGATATGGAACCAACCTAAATGTCCACTGAGGGACAACTGCATAAGGAAAATACACACACACACACAAACACACACACACACACACACCATGGAATACTACTCTTTCATAAAAAAGAATGAAATTCTGCCACTTGCAGCAACATGGATGAGCTTGGAGATAATTATGTTGAGTGAAATAGGCCATGCACGAGGGATTCATAAAAAAGAATGAAATTCTGCCACGTGCAGCAACATGGATGAGCTTGGAGATAATTATGTTGAGTGAAATAGGCCATGCACGAGGGAAAAATACCAAATATCCTCACTCATAAGTGGGAGCTCCGAGAGAAATAAGGAAGGAATGAAAGATCACAATGGTGTGTTGGACTTGAAGAGGGAGAGAGCATAACTAGTGTTGTGAAATGGAGTGAAGACAGGGGTGGGAGAAGGAGGACAGGCATTAATTTAGTGAGGTATCAGGGAATAATTGCAATTTGTGGTAAAGTTCATGTTGATAGTATTGATCTGGCCATCACATCTTGGGCACAAGTGGTGATGGTCAGCTTTGTACCCCATGAATATGCATAACCAATAAAATTTTTTTAAAAAAGAAAAACAAATTCAAATATTACAAATAAAAAATGGGCAAAGGAGCTGAATAGGCAAAGGAGGATATACAAATGGCCAGCAGGTATACAATAAAATGTCCAGCATCACTAATCATCAGAGAAATTCAAATTGAAACCGCTTTGAGATATCATCTCACCCCAGTTAGACTGATTATTATCAAAAAAACAGAGAATAATTAATGCTAGCTAGGATGCAGAGAAAGGGGAACTTTTCTGTACTGTTTGTTGGACTGTAAATTAGTACAGCCATTATGGAGAATGGTATGGAGGTTCCTTAAACAACCACAGATAGAACTACCATAAGATGCAACAATCCCTCTACTAGATACATACCAAAATGAATGGAAATGATCATGTCATAGGGATATCTGCACTCCCATGTTTATTTCAACATTTTTACAATAGCCAAGCTATGGAACCGACCTAAATATCTGCCGATAGATGACTGGATAAAGAAAATGTGGTATATATACACAATGAAGTACTACTCAGCCATAAATGCCATTTGCAGCAATGTGAATGAGCCTCCCTAAAGAAAATCATGTTGAGTGAAAAAAACTGTGTGCAGAAAAAGAAGTACCACATGTCCTCACTATAAGTGGGAGCTGAATTCCTAAAATAAATCATAAAGACAGAGAGAGAGAGAGGATGAAACAACAATCACAATAATACATTGAACTCTTAGAAGGGGAGAAAAGAACTGTGATTACGAGAGGTGGAAAATGGGAGGGGAGAGAGGGAGAGCCGGAGGGAGTTAATGAGAAATTG
>NW_007730119.1:34299-35901 GCF_000696425.1 Galeopterus variegatus | reverse complement strand
TACGAGAGGTGGAAAATGGGAGGGGAGAGAGGGAGAGCCGGAGGGAGTTAATGAGAAATTGGTTAATGGATATAAAGAATGATAATGTATTGTAAGGATGAATAAGTTAACTACCCTGATTTGACCATCATACATTGTGCATAACTATTGATAGTCAACTTTGTACACCACAAATATGTATAATAAAAATAAGCCAAAAAAAAGAACCATGACTAGCTAAGGTGCTTGCTAAGATCAAAGGAAATAGGGACAGAATGGGTAGTGGAAATGGGTGGTTACAAATACCAGCTCCAACCACATGATTAATTACAGAAATAAAGACTGTAATTGTCCTGAGCTTTCTTCTTTATTTTGTTATGAAAATGTGTGTGTGTAAAAAGCATATATATTTTTTCCCTCCTTCATTTAACATAAGATGTATTGACTTTATACTGTGGTATTTAAGTATTGTTAATTTTACATCTTAGTGTTTGAGTTACAAAATGTCAAATAGAAGAGTAATTATCACCCAAGTACTTTGCATCCTCTTTTGGAGAAAGTGATTGTGCATTTTCAGTTGTACACTGAATACTTGTATCATGTTAGGCAGAAGTATGAACTTCTTATTGTCTTTATATGGAGATTAAGTATGCTTTATGAAGATGTGCAGGGGTGCTAAGTTAACAAGATGTGGAGTTGTGATAGTGAATTTTTTGTCAACTTGGATGTGCCATGGTGCTGAATATGTGGTCAAACATTTTGTGGATGTTTCTGTGAGGGTGTTTTTAGGTGATGTTAACATCTAAATTGGTGGAGTTTTAGTAAAGCGGATTGCTTTTCATAATATGGTGGGAGTCATCCAATCAACTGAAGGCCTGGATAGAACAAAAGACTGACCTTCCCAGAGGAAAATGTAACTCTGCTACAGAGGATGTATGGATTTGTATTGCAGCATCAGCTCTTTCCTGATGACTTTCAGACTTGAACTGCAGCACTGGTTCTTCTCAGGGTCTCCAGCCTGCCAGCCCTCCTCCCCAACAAAGACTTTGGGCTTGTCATCTTCCATACTTGCATGAACTAATTTCTTAAAATTAATATTTTCCTATAGAAACATGTACACACAAAATTGGTTCCATTTCAATGGAGAACCCTGACTAATACAAGCATCATGACTACATAGAGTTGTCTGAGATGGCACCTTAAAGGAGGCAGCTAACAATAATTTTTAAAGTGGACAGAAGATTACAAGACTCAGCTCAGAGGACACTTTAAAGAACATATTGTTAATAGTTTCAGAATTTTAAGTTAAAAATATTTGCCTTTTAGTTTGGTTTAATTTTTAAAAAAACTGTTAAATCACGTTGAGTCACCATGCATACCCAATTTTAGTCCCCAATTAGATAAACTGCATATGCTCATTTTATCAATGTAGTTGCTACCTCTGTTCTTTACAAATTACCTAGTTTCAGATATTTCTGTTATAGCAGCACAAGTGGACTAATACAGAAAATTGGTACCAGGAGTGGGATGTTGCTATACAGATACCTGAAAATGTGGATGTGGCTTTGGAACTGGGTAATGAGCAAAGGTTGGAGGAGTTTGGAGGACTTAGAAGAAGACAAA
>NW_007730119.1:29251-33942 GCF_000696425.1 Galeopterus variegatus | reverse complement strand
ACTGGGTAATGAGCAAAGGTTGGAGGAGTTTGGAGGACTTAGAAGAAGACAAAAAGATGAGGGGAAGTTTGAAACATTTTAGAGACTGGTTAAATGGTTGTGACCAGTATGTTGATTGAAATGTGGACAGTAAAGTCCATGTGGATGATGAGGTCTCAGATAGAAATGAGGAAGTTATTGGGAATTGGACAATAGATAACCCTTGCTAGAAAGGAACTTGGCTGCATTGTGTCCATGTCCTTGGACTTTGCAAAAGGTTGGACTTTAGAGTTGTGAGCCAGAATGTTTGGCAGAAAAAATTTCTAAGCAGCAAAGCACTAAGAAAGCTGCATGGTTACTTTAAACAGCCTACTCTGAGTTATAGAAGCAAAGGCAGGATGTAAAGCCAGAATTTAAAAGGGAAGCAGAGTGTAAAGATTTGGAAAATTTGAAGACTGGCCATGTGGTAGGAAAGCGGAGAGCTGGAGAAAAATGCAAGGGTGAAGCAGATAAACTCTTTGATAAAGACATTAGATTGGCAGTGAGGCAGCCAGATGCTAATAACCAGGACAATGGTAAAAAAACTCTAAAGACTTTGAGATGTCTGTAAGGGTGCCCCACCCATCACAGGCCCTGAGGCCTAGAAGAACTGAGTTGTCCCAGAGGACAGACCTGGGTTGCACCTGACCTCAGGAACCTGCTCCCTGCATCCCAGCTGCTCTTGCTGGAGCAGCCGCAAGCGTGGTTCATGCAGCAGCTCTGGAAAGTAGAAGCCTGAAACCTTGGTGGCATCCACATTGTGTTAATGCTGCAGGCTGGCAGGACTTGAGAGCAGTGGAGGTGTGGCAGCCTCCACCCAGATTTCAGAGGAAGTATGGAAAAACCTGGGAGCCCTGGCAGATACCTGCCACAGGGGTGGAACCACTGAAGAGTCCATCTACTAGAGCAATGCTGAGCAGGAAAGTGGGGTCAGAGCCCCCACAGAGAGCACCCACCAGAGAAATGTTTAGTAGAGCCAAGGCAGCAAGGCTGCCACCAGGACTCCAGATTGTAAGGCCACTGGCAATGTGCAACGCAGGCCTGGAAAAGCTGAAGGGGCCGGCTCAGCCCACTGGCCTGCACCTGGCAGAGCTGTGGAAGTAAGGCTGCTGGAGGCTGTGGAGGCCCAGAAGCCCCATTGTGCCCAGGATGAAGCACATCAAAGAAGATTATTTTGGAGCTTTAAAATTTAATGTCTGCCCTGCTGGGTTTCAGACTTATTTGGGGCCTGTTTCTCCTTTCTTTTGGCTTATTCCTCCCTTTTGGAGTGAGAATGTGTACCCAATGTCTTTTCCACCTTTGTATCTTGGAAGTAGATAAATTTGCTTTTGATTTTTACAGGTTCACAGCAGGAAGGACTTTTGCTTTTGCTCTCAGATGAGACTTTGGACTTTGAACTTTTAAGTTGGTGCTGGAACAATCTAAGACTTTTAGGACTGTTGGGATGGAATAACAGTATTTTGTATGTGATAGTGACATAAGTTTGGGGGGGGCAAGGGGTGGAATGATGGAGTTCGAATGTATCGTCCCCTCCAAAACTCATGCAGAAATCTGATCCCCAATGTGACAGTGTTGTAAGCTGTGTCATGGGGGCAGATCCCTCATGAACAGATTAATGCTCTCCCTGGAGGGTGAGGGTCCTGAGTGAGATCTCACTCTACTAGTTTCCATGAGAGCTGGTTGTTTAAAAGACCCTTGTACCTCCCCTTTCTCTTGCTTCCTCTCACCGTGTGATGTGCTTGCACCCATTGGCTGCCTGCCACTTTCCACCATGAGTAGAAGCAGCCTGAGGCCCATGCCAGAAGCAGCTGTCCCAGAATCATAAGCCAAATAAACCTCTGTTCTTTTTTTTTTTTTTAGACTGGCCGCACCACGCTCAGCCAGTGAGTGCACCGGCCATTCCTATATAGGATCTGAACCTGTGGTAGGAGCGCTGCTGCGCTCCCAGCGCCGCAATCTCCCGAGTGCGCCATGGGCTTGGCCCAAACCTCCGTTCTTTATAAATTATCTAGTCTGAGGTATTTCTGTTATAGTAACATAAATGGACTAATACAGGTAAGAATAATCAGTCTTTAGAAAATTCCAAGATTTTTTTGTTATGTCTATGCACAGCCAGACCAGTACTATCTATCCCTTGCCAAAGTTAAATATATATGTCTTTTCCCATATTTTTCTTCAGTCTAGCAATTATATATCTGATGACCAAGAAAGTCAAGACTCAGAAAAAAGACAGTACTTGGGCTCTGGGGACCAATTTAAACTTATAATACAATTTTTACTTCAACATAGCAAATTGCAAAATCCTCCCCTCCCCTACTTCCAACTTAATCCTAAGTGATGGCATTAGGGGGTAAAGTCTTTGGGAGGTAATTAGGTTTGGATGTGGTTATGAGGGTAGAAGCCCACAGTGGGATTAATACCCTTATAAAAGGGACCCCAAAGAGCTCTCTTACCTTATTTATGCCATCTCAAGATAGAAGAAGAAGTTGGCAGACTCTATCCTGGACAAAGACCCTCACCAAAACCTGATCATGTTATCACCGTGATTTCAAACTTTCAGCCTCCAGAGCTGTGAAAAATAAATCTCTGTTGTTTATAAACTATTCGGTGTATAGTAGTTTCTTATAAAAGCCAAACTGAGACACACACGTTTTAGGTTTAGTAAATACTTTTATAAAAAGTCTTCTCCAATAGCTTTATGTTCTTGAAATTCATAGTAGAATGATTGTAGAAGTTAAAATTCATTAAAAGGTGATTTAAATTTCAGCTGTCATGATTGCTGGCGGTGTGAACCTGGGTAATTTAGTATTTAATTTTTAACTGTCCAATTTCAATTGCACCAATATTTCAGGGATTTGGGGTTATTGAATGAGATAGCATATGTGAAATACCCAATAACAGTATCTTCATGGCTGCCAATAATCACATGGCAAGAATAGATTAGATGTATGAGGGTACTTCAAAAAGTTCATGGAAAGATTTCATATTTTCTTTTAATTCTATAGAGGGGTAGCAGAAGATGGAGAGTAACTTTGCACCTGGATGCAGGTATGAAACTTATGTGAAGAGGAAGGGAAAGAGGATTGATTAGGAAGAATCAAGAACTGCAGTGCAGTATTAGGTACTATCAGGCCAATGTGAAGTCCTTTAGTCAATGTTTCCTGCTCAGAGTTGTGTGTCTCCCCACAATGGGTCTGTATTAGCAACTACACTCTGCTCAGTCCCTCCTTAGAGACTGTGGGGAAAGTGGACTCTATGTGAACATGGAGATAGACCCCAAGGGACAGACATTGGAGCTGTCAGTTAACTATTCTCCCTACAATAGGGGATCGATCTGTGTCTCATTTTTAAAGGCACAAACACTATCTAGATTTTGGCCCAAGAACTCATGCTAAATGTTTATTTCTAGACCCTTCCACATTCGCTTGGTAGTTTAGAAAGTAAATCTCTCTCTCTCTCTCTCTCTCTCTCTGTCCTCTTCCCTTTCTTAATTTTAATGACTATCTCTGGTAGTTTCCAATCTCATGGCATTTAAAGAGAACAAATTTTCTGAGTAATTTACTTTAGAATTCCTTTAATTTTGCTTTTATATTTTAATGATTGGGGAAAATAGCAAAGAACTGCATAGATTTCACAGAAATTGTAAGTAAAATCATTACTATTTGGCTGAGATGTTGCCACAATTCCACAAATGTATTTACCTCTACCTATTGTCTTTACCTGTCTATTTGACCCTACCACTTGATCCACCTCCTTTGCACTAATAGACCTAATGGTACTGGGAATAAAGAGCAATAATTGCTTAAGTCACTATATAATATAGAACTGCTGAGCATCCAGATATACTTGTATTGAGTTGGAATTCATAAAGAAACAATGTAAAAATTCCATCCTGTTATAGGATATTGATCACACTAGCAAATAGGCACTTTGTACATGTGATAAACCCTACCCTCCAATTAATCCAGATACCTTGACACTTTCATTTCAATAAATTTGTATCACTATTTTTTTTTTTTTTTTGCATTGTCTCTTGCTAACCCTACCACTCCATCCCTCTCCCTTCCATTCATATACATACCATATTTGGGGTTTGCCATCTGTGATACATTTAATAACTCCTCCACACACCAGAACATAACCATTGTTGAATTGTTGCTTTTTTGTTTTTCTTCTATCTCCATGGTGCCACAGTTTCAGGAAGGAAACACTGCCCTCTGTTTTCACTAAACTCTCTCTTCATTTCCCACCACACACACATTTTCCCTGTCCCACTCAGGCTCCATTGGATGAACAATTGGACAGACATTCTAAATCATTTTGCGAGATCATTAAGATGTCAATAACATGTAACAAGGAAGCTATATGATGTAGTATTGAAGAGCATAGGTTTTCACACAGATGAATCACAGTTTAAGTACTGGCTCTGACACTGGTTCAATATGTAAACCTGATGGAACTCAATGTATTTGAAACATTTTGGAAAAATGTTAAAATAGAGTAACACCATTTTGCTATGAGGATGAAATGGGTATATATCGGGGATATAATATATCTCACACACACACATAGATGTGGGGTCTTCAAAAAATTCATGAAAAGATTCGTGTTATCTTTTTTTTTTTTTTTGTCTTTTTTCGTGACCGGCAACGGATTGCAACCCTCAGTGTCGC
>NW_007730119.1:26748-28757 GCF_000696425.1 Galeopterus variegatus | reverse complement strand
CGTATTATCTTTTAATTCAATTTTTCCATGAACTTTTTGAAGTGTGTGTGTGTGTGCGCACACGTGTAGATTCAGAACATAGTTATTTAATAGACTGTAGCTAACACCATTGATAGAAAATATTTTCAACACCTGCTTATCCATTTATTTTATCTATTTATCTATCTAATTATATATAAATAAAATAATACAGTGATAGTTAGCAACGACGATCTGGTTGCTCTTTATACATTTTCTTTCTTTATTTACCATTACGTTCTTTCTGTGTAGAAAGAATTGTGGTTTTTAGGTAGCTTCTTTGGAAACTAATTATATTAGAAAGAAACAAATATTTCATTATGTGCTGTAAATAATGTCTGTGCTAGATTGAGTATGAAATACAAATCTGTGTAAATACGATCCCAATGCCAAAGAATTTATTATAATGTAATTAGAGGAACAAAATATGAAAAAATAAAACTATTAAAGCAGCATGAGACTAATGATTAGCCCCTGACTAGTTTGACAAATGTGTAATGAGATCTAAATCTAGTAAATTTAACATAAAAAAGATGGTCAAGGAAGGCTACGTGAACATATGGTGCATTGAAGCTAGCACGTTAAATGTTCAGGAATTTTGAAAGGTGGATCTTAAAAATAGCCATTATTAAAAATTAAAATATATGCTGATAAATTAAATTGCAAATAAAGATAATACTCCAAACTCTTCACTTCCTAATTATGCCACTGCATTTTTATATTGTCTATATTTTTAGGTTTTTTACATCTATTGTATCTGTATGGTGGACATACTGTATAATGCTGTGTTACTGCACTGCTTTTCCCAACTCCACATTCAGTGCCAACACTTTGATAGCTAGAAATCGTGGGAATGTTTAGACTGTCGAAATCAGCAAATGCTATAAATCGGGCAATTTATCAATTGCTTTGTTGATTGTCTAGACTTCAATCAATGGAGAAGATGTTAATAATAAAATATTAACTTAAAAGATTCTTGTCTCTAGTCCTGAAATTGAAAATGGTTCCAATTTAACAAATAGTATTCAGTAGAAAATAACAAAAATAGAGAATAGAAAAGCAATAGAAAAAAATCAATTAGACAAAAAGTTAGTTTGTGAAAAGATAAAAAAATAACAAAAAAATTAGATTGATCAGAAAGAAAGAGAAGATTTACAAAAATCAGAAAGAGGACATTTTTGTGGATCTTTAATAAATAAATAGACTATTAAGGAAATAGTATCTACAAATAAAAAATAGGTATTTTAGATAAAATGGACAAATTCCTAGAAAGGCAGAAGCTACAAAACTGACTTATGAAGTAATAAAAATGTGAATAGACTATGTAAAAGGCTAAATTCATAATTAAAAAACAAAACAAAAAAAGTAATGCTAAGGCTCAGATGGTCTCACTGGTGAATTGGTGAATTTTTTCCTACATTTAACAGAGAATTGATACCAATTCTTGTCAAATTCTTCCAAAAAACCAGAAAGGAATGAATACTTTTCAACTCAGTATATGAGGCCAATATTATCCTGATACCAAAACTAGACAAACACAGAGATAACACAGGAAAACACACACACACACACACACAGAACTACAGACTTATATTTCTTATGACTATTAATGCAAAATTTACAACAAAATTCCAGCAAACCAAATTCATACAAAAGGATTATACACTATTACCATGTGTGATTTTCCTAATAATGCAACATTGGTTCAATATTTGAAAATAAATTGATGTAATACACCAACCAATAGAATAAAGGACAAAAAGAATATAGTCATCTCGATAGATACATAAAAAGTATTTGATAAAACTCCAGACCCTTAAGTCATGGTAAATATTCAAAAAAATTGCAGTTCTTTCAGAACCTGATAAAGGGCATTAAGGACACATGGACAGACAGACAGACACACACACACACACGCTCACGTGCACGCGCGTGCCCGTGCACGCATCACTGTTAATGGCAGAAAACTAAATACTTTTTCCCTATGATCA
>NW_007730119.1:25046-26272 GCF_000696425.1 Galeopterus variegatus | reverse complement strand
ATTGCAGTTCTTTCAGAACCTGATAAAGGGCATTAAGGACACATGGACAGACAGACAGACAGACAGACACACACACACGCTCACGTGCACACGCGTGCCCGTGCACGCATCACTGTTAATGGCAGAAAACTAAATACTTTTTCCCTATGATCAAGAAAAAGTCAAGCATACTCACTCACCATAACTAATCAACATTATAGAAGAAGTTCTAGCCAGAATTAAGCAAGAAGTAAAATAAAAGGCATCCATTTGGTAAAAGAATATGTAAAACTATCTCTATTTTCAGATATATGATGGTGTATATTGAAAATCCTAAGTAATCCACTGAGAAACTTACTAGAACTAATAAATGAGTTCAGTAATGCCAAAGGGTACAAGGTCGATATACATAAATCCATGTATTTCTATACACTTGCAATGACTACTCTGAAAAAGAAACTAATTTTCTGTCGTATGAATATGCCACATTTATGTGTCCATATATATATATATATATATATATATATATGGATATATATATCCAAAACAATGCTGCTTCGAAATTTTGTATGCAAGCTTTTGTGGCTATATGTTTTCATTGTGTTGGGTGTATAACTAGAAGAGGCATAACTGGGTCATATTGTAAATCTTTGTTTAGTCTTTTGGGGAACAGCCTACTTCCAGAATAGTTGCACCTTTTACATTCCCATTGACAGTGTATGAAAATATCAAATTCTCTACATCCTCACCAACATACTATTATCTAAGAAACTTTTAATTGCAACCATCTTAATTGATGTTAAGTAATATCTCATTGTTTGAATGCAAATATGTGTTTGATTACTAATGATGTTGAACAAAGACATGTGCTTATCGAACATTCGTACATATTTTTTGGAGAAATTTCTAATCACATACTTTGACCCTTTTAAATTGGTTATTATTTAATCATACTATTATTAAATTATAAGAGATCTATTTATACTTTAATACAAGTCTCTCATCAGATATCTGATTTGCAGCTAATTTCTCTTATTTTTAGTGTTTACTTTCTTTTTCATTTCTTTTGAAACACAAAAGTTTCCAATTTTCCTAAATTTAAATTTGCCTACTCTTTTTTTTCCTAATTGTGCTTTTGGTGATATATCCAAGAAATGATTGCCTAATTCAAGGTCACCAAGATGTATCTTTATGGGCCGGCCCGGTGGCGCACTGGATAGTGCGCCGCTTGGGAAGCGCGGCGGCGC
>NW_007730119.1:20617-24099 GCF_000696425.1 Galeopterus variegatus | reverse complement strand
TCCCGCTCACTGGCTGAGTGAGGCGCGGGAGCAGCGCCGAGGGTTGCGATCCCGTTGCTGGACATGGAAAAAGACAAAAAAAAAAAAAAAAAAAGATGTATCTTTATGGTTTCTTCTAAGAATTTTATAATTTTAGCTGTTATGCTGTTATGTTTAGATCTTTGGTCTACTTTGAATTATTTTTTGTATGCAATGTGACAGTGGGGTTCAATTTCATTCATTCACAGGTGGATATTGCATGTGTGCAGTTGTCCCAGAACCAATTGTTGAAAAGACAATTTGTTTTATTCAGTGCTTTATTGTATTGTTCTTTTCTTTATTATGCCACTTACTCTGACACTGAGGAAAATGACAAAGATATTCATCATTTATCTTTAGGATCTGTGTGTTCATCTTTGTGTTTGTAGAGCCTTGCATAATAAATACTCAGTAAGTGTTGAATGAATGAACAAATGATCACTTTTATGCAGTTAATGGCATCACTCTTGGCAACTTGAATTTGTGTGAATCAAATTATTTTAAGGGAAGTCTGCTTTATACATGCAATATCTAACATATATTAGCATTGCTAGACAACTGTGGGGATTTCACTTAAATGTTTTTTAATTCCACTGATTTGTCACTAAAGGATGCAATGTCCTACCAAAATCTGGATATCTTAAGACTTCATATATTGTCTTGCAAATCTCTCAAATTACCCAGATGATTTTAATGTTCTGAGCCCTCAAAAAGCCTTTAAATTTGAATGGAGCTCTAAACTGACACTTCCTCTTTCAAAGAATGGTCTGAAAGCATGCACAGTTTTTGTTAATTTTGCAAAATAGATGTGAATCAAAATGTTGCAAAAAAATAAAAATTTTATAAAACAAACCTCATTTTAATTTTTAAAACAAGACTTATTTAAAATAGTCCTATTTTGAATCTGTGCTACATGGTAATGAAAACATACTGTTTTTAAATCTGTAGTTTCTTAACCACAATTTAACTACTCAAACACTTTTTCTAATGTTCACTATCAGGAAAGGAAGAGAAAATCAAAAGAAACCAATTTTATATTAAGGAGTCTAGGCCTATGATAAATCTTGAGTCAATTCTAAATGTATCTTCTATGTCATGTCTTGTGATATAAAATGAGAACTGATGTTCAGATCAGTGATCTGAAGGCCCTGCAGTATTTCCAGCTATCAAAGACATGGCATTTTACCAAGCATCTCTACTAATTACAAGGGAGAAATGAAATTAGGTATGTTAATAATATTCAAGTGAATGAGGTGAATAAAAATTCTATAGATGATTCAGCTTTAATTACTCAGAATATTTTCTAACCTAGAACTATATTTCAGTTGAGCTTTCTAGATGTTGCAGGGTTAATGACATTAAATATATTTAATATCATACACATAGACTCCAAATAACTGGAAGTAATATGATACCAAAGGGCAGTGTGGGAAGAGTATTGACTGATGCATTAGAAATGATGGTTATTTTTTAATTAATTAATTATTTTATTAATTTATATGTAATTGTACATCTTTATGGTGTACAATTTGATGTTTTGATGCATATGTATGTTGTATTATGATTGATAAGGGCAGGATGATGTATCCACCACCTCATGCATTTACCATTTCATTGTGGTGATAACATTCAAATTCCTCTCCTCTAGCTATTTAGTAATATATAAAACTTAACTGTTGGGCCATCCCCGTGGCTCACTTGGGAGATTGCAGCGCTGGTAGTGCTGAGGCCGCGGGTTCGGATCCTACATAGGGATGTCTGGTGCGTTCACTGGCTGAGCGTGGTGCAGACAACACTGTGCCGAGGGTTGCAATCCCCTTACCGGTCCAAAAAAAAAAAGAAAAGAAAAGAAAAACAAAACTTAACTGTTAACCATAGTCACCCTACTGTGCAATAGAATACCAGAACTTATACCTTCTACTTAATTGTAATTTTGCACCTGTTGGCCAACCTCATCCCCTCCACTCCCCAGTCTCTGGTAGCCAGTGTTCTAATCTCTGCTTCTATAATGTCATTTTTTTCTCTATTTTTTTTTTAGATTCCACATATGAGTGAGATCATGTGGTATTTGTCTTTTTTAAGATTCCACATATGAGTGAGATCATGTGGTATTTGTCTTTCTGGAATGTGGTTACTTTTATTACACTTAAGAACTATTTGGTGCCTGGGTAGAGAGTTCACTGAGTTGTGGTACAAAGATGCCTTCTGTGACTCTGCAGCAAGTAGTGAGCCCTGATGTGTGGTTCAAAGCTTTTACACTAGATAAAAAGGCACTCAGAGTAAAGATTGTACAAAGGGTATGTCATACCATTTTACTCCACCACCACCAATGAAAAAAAAAGACTGGGGTCCTAAGAACAATATAGCAAGCACTGTATTTCTGTGCTAAATGAAAAGTGACAATATTGAATATAATTACATGTGTTCAATGACACAAAAGCGTCCATGAGCAAACACGGAAACAAACAACCAATAATTCACACTTTCCCTTTGCCCTTTGCAATTTCTGTTATATCCTAGGATCTCTAAACTGATTTTTTACTTCTTATCATAGCATGAGACTTCAAAGATCCTATGAGAATAATGTTACTGCTTTTGCTGTTACAGGCAAAATATATCATCTTATAATCAGAGTGAGTTTTTTAAGAAATATATAAATAAGGTGATGTAAGAGAACACCAAGCTGACAGGTTGCCCCAAAATATCTCCCCACCCACTCTGCCATCTGGCATCATTTTGAATCTTAAAGCCTATTCAGTTTTCCAAATTTACAGATATTTCATTAGGATTAAAACATAATAGTTTATGTCAAGCCTTTAGTGCATTGTGTAGGTGCTCAATAAATTTAATACTTATGAGTATCTACTTCTTATGTATCCTCCATCTTAATAATATATAAATATAAATATGAAAATAATTTTTAAATTACAAATTTAGTCCAGATACACATTTTCTTCTTAATAAAAGATTCTTTATTTCCAATTTTATTTATTACATTAAAATAGCTGTCTTCAGAGATAGATAGATATACATTAATGGTATAGATAGATAGGTAGATATAGACAGGTAATGAATAGAGACATATTTGGCAGACTAACATTTCAAAATGTTAATCTACATGCTGCTTCACTCATATGATCTCTTTTTATGTACCTGATGGTTCTCCTTTCTTTTTTGACCATTCCAGAAAGCTGGACATTAATCAGTAACTGACTTTTGAAGAAGGGGCCCTCGAAGAATCAGGAAAAAATGAGGCATACTTCAACATAACCAACCTTTAAAGCATGGTCTAAGTAATGACCAAAATTTGGGTGCACAACTGAAAAGAGAGTTTGTGTGTGTGTGTGTGTGTGTGTGTGTGTGTGTGTGTGTGTAATCATCCTCTGACTCAATACAGGCTGGCAGAAAGGGGACGAGGGAGACCCAAATGGAGACTGATGGGATACATATGACAGTTCTGTCCA
>NW_007730119.1:19260-20246 GCF_000696425.1 Galeopterus variegatus | reverse complement strand
TGTGTGTGTGTGTGTGTGTGTGTGTGTGTGTGTGTGTGTGTAATCATCCTCTGACTCAATACAGGCTGGCAGAAAGGGGACGAGGGAGACCCAAATGGAGACTGATGGGATACATATGACAGTTCTGTCCACTGACAATACCCATGAGTTTAGTCAACATACAGTTTTCCTTCTGGATTTGTGAGGGCACCAGGCAACAGCAGCCAGTTGGTCTACTGGAGGTCTTACAGAAAGGAGTGAGGCTCTTCTGTTATCCAAGACGCATCTCCAATGAACCAGCCCCTTTTTTACAGCCCTTTTATTTATTTATTTAATAAAAGATAAAAAGATCTTTAAAAATAAAGATACCTTAAGCTCTCTCATAATAGAAAACTAAGCTCTAACACCTGGAAGGTCAAGTTGTGAGATAAAAGAAAGACCCTCTGCTCCATCTAACCAAAGTGGGACTAAGCCACTTGCTGAAGATCTCAAGTGAAGACAGGAGTGGTGGACTGACCAATATTCTCATATTTCCAAGTCGGTGACAGAGAGACATGTAGATCTTCTCTTTTTCAGATTTCCTACACAGACTAATCATTTAGAGCTACAATTTTCTCCCTTCTCAAGCTGTGGAAAAATAGTGAATGAGAACCATAAACCCAAGGCTGAAGATTCTCTATGCAATGTTTCAACACACTGCTTTCAAACAAAGGGATCATTATCATTAAACCTCCATTTCTCAAGTTATCTATTGTAAACCATATGACTTCCTTACAAGATTACTAAAATATAGAGAAATTGTGTTTAAAAACATTTCTAGGGCTGGCCCCATGGCTCACTCGGGAGAGTGCCGTGCTGTTAGTGCCCAGGCTGCGGGTTTGGATCCTATATATGGATGGCAGGTGTGCTCACTGGCTGAGCATGGTGTAGACCACACCGTGCCAAGGGTTGCGATTCCCTTACCGGTCAAAAAAAAAAAAAAAAAATTCTAGGATGTCCACTCTGGG
>NW_007730119.1:17270-17827 GCF_000696425.1 Galeopterus variegatus | reverse complement strand
GACAAAGAAAAATAAATAAATAAGTAAACAAAATTATTTAGATAGTTTTTATGCTATGAAGGATATGAGGTAGTGTGTTATGAATTTTTTTTTTTGGGGGGGGAAGTTACTTTAGAGAGGTCATATGAAGATTATGGACATAGTTCTTGAGAAAAAAGGCAAAATCGTTGGCAATATAAAAAGCTGGGAAGAAGCATTCCAGTGGATGAAAGAGTGCATCTGAAAAACAACGCGGTGGAAATAAGCTGGTTGGGTTAATAAAATAGAAGAAAAAGCCCATGGGCGTCAAGTAGTGAAGGAGGGAGAATAGTATGTAATTAGATCGAAGAGGGAGGCAAGGGCCAGAGATGTAGAATCTTGGAGATCATATAAGGACTATATTTTATTCTAAGTTCAGTTGGAAACATTTGAAGAACTTTCAGCTTGGGAGAGACATGATTTGATTTTTGTTTTTAGTAAATCATTCCCTTTGCCATGTGAAGAATGGATTCAGAAGTTATTAGTTTGAGCCTGTTGCAAGAGTACAGGCAAGAGAGGGTATTAATAAGGGCTACTGT
>NW_007730119.1:13981-15635 GCF_000696425.1 Galeopterus variegatus | reverse complement strand
ATTGTTCCATCTCTTTCTCATAATAGTTATCCTCTACTCCTTTGGCTTTTCTTTCTAATTACGAATTTTATGATGGAGAAGCTTAAAAGTCTAGATATCAATGGAGACACATTTTGATGTTTGTTATGTGGCATAAAATAGGATATCTATATTTCTTAACCAGAATGCATGGATTTGAAAGAAATTCATGTGGTGAGTATGGAATTGTGCTGCTTAAATGTCCTTTCCAGAGAACCTGCTGTGGGGAGCAGAGTTGACAAATAGCCTCTGATGTTGTACCTTCAGATCAGACAGGGGACTCACACTGCCACAGAGTTCATGCATCCCCTAGACAACCTCTAGTCAGTAGCTAGGCATGGTGGGAGTGCCAGAGCCAGACCATTTCTTCCTGACATGGAACATCAGACAGGCAGCCTGCACAGAGACTCACCATCAGCCTGGTGAGACTTTCAGAGCTGTGCTGCAGTCTAAAGCTCTCCTGCTCAATCCTCCTCATGTTTCTTTCCTTCACAGGTATCAGACCTGAAAATGGACTGAAATCTCCCACCCCCACTCTCCTGCTTCCTCTTATGCACTTAATTTAATCTTGCTATCTGCTACTTGCAGGCCCTGAAATGACAAATTTCTAAGAAGGTGAACATCCTAGGCTTATAAACAAGGAGTTATTTTATTCATTTATGGGTCCTCAAGATGTGCCACAATGTCTAAAAAAATAATTCAAAATAAGCATTTCCTTATAAGATATGAGTTATCTGAATGTTTCAAGACACTTTTTTACTTTGTTTTTTATTAATGATTATGATGTGTTCTGAGTGTGGTTGCCTTTATGGTTCTTTTTTTCTTTTTTTTTTTTCTTAATCTCTTGCATCTGTAAATTTATTTTATTTTATTTTATTTTTTCCTTTTTGTCTTTCTTTCGTGACTGGCAATGGATCGCAACCCTCAGTGTCGCGCCCGTACCGGACCGGGACCAGCNTTATTAGTTTGAGCCTGTTGCAAGAGTACAGGCAAGAGAGGGTATTAATAAGGGCTACTGTGGCTGTTGTGAAGATGGGGAGATGAGAAGAGTCAGGATTTGGGGTTACATTGAATTAAATGTTGAGGATAGGTGAATGCTGGAATCATGAATAAATAATAGGATTCTGGTTTGAACAACTGGGTGAATGAAGATGGGGATTATTGGGAAAAGGAACATATTTTGAGATGAGTAAAAGGAATAAAGGTTTAACTTAGGAAATGTTAAATCCAGGATGCCTGTGGCACACTCAAAGAGAACTCTCATGTAGGAGGTTCCATATTTAGTAGGAAATAAAAGGGAAAAATCAGTGATGGGCTACTTAACCTATGTCGGCAAAAATCAAAACTAAATGTGAGTTCTATGTTAGCAGAGGCACATAATCAGAATGGTGAGATGGTCTTGAGGGATAAAGCCTTTGCTGTTTGTTTTATCTGTCTGTCTGTCTGTCATCTATCTGTAGTGTTTCTTAGTCACGAATTTGCAATAATGAGGGATGGCTGAAGTGGCTACAGATTGTTCCATCTCTTTCTCATAATAGTTATCCTCTACTCCTTTGGCTTTTCTTTCTAATTACGAATTTTATGATGGAGAAGCTTAAAAGTCTAGATATCAATGGAGACACATTTTGATGTTTGT
>NW_007730119.1:10644-12281 GCF_000696425.1 Galeopterus variegatus | reverse complement strand
GTGGGATCCGAACCCTCGGCGGGAGCGCCGCCGCGCTCCCAAGCTGCGCACTGTAGCAGTGTGCCACCGGGCCGGCCCAACATCTGTAAATTTATATCATTTATCAAATTTGAGAAGATTTAACCATTAGTATTCTAATAGTTTTCTGCACTTATGTATTCCTCTTGTCCTTTTCTGGACTCCAATGACAGGAATGTTAGAGTTTTTGACACTTTGCACCTAATCCTGGGGGTTTTTAAATCTTTCGTTTCTGTTCTTCACATTGGATACTTTGTGGCGATCTGTGTAAGGAAAGTAGGAACAGTTTAGTCAGGATCTCTCACCTCACATCTGTTACAAATGGGCAAGATTCAAAACATTCATTGGAAACAAGTTATGAAAGTAGTGTAACTGTGCAAATGTGCCCATTTACTGATTCAGCATGATCGTTGTAATTATGTAATGCTTACATCGTGGCTACTATTGTTTACTAATGGTATAAAGGTAACTGCTCTAAACTGCTGGTGGGCAGAGCATGGAGGGTCAGTGGAGTAGAGCAGAGCTCATGTATGAGAATAAAGCATGTCTGTGAAGCTCATATCTGAAAAATAAAATATGTCTGTGTTGCATAAAGCTGCCAGAATCTTCTTTCAATTATCTGACTCACGACCTACACAGGAAGGGGCAGAGGATCTGCAGTCTCAGCCCGACAATCTATATTCACCATCACTAACTCATTTTTCTGTCACTTCCGTTCTTCTAATGAACACAGTCAATGATTTTTATTTTTAGCTACTATATTTTTCAGTTCTAAAATTTTAATTTAGTTTGGTCTGAGATATTCTAATTCTTGGCTTAAAACTGTTTTGTTTTTTTTCTTTAATATTCAAGAGTTGACTTTTATGTCATGGAGGTAACAACAATGCTAGCAACTTGACATATTTCTTATTATAATAGCATATATATAATATGTCATAAATTATATTACATTATATTATGTCATATTCTATTACATAATGCCACATTATATTATATCATTTGATAAATAACTATATAGATAAGGAGAAAGAGAAAGAGAGAGATTGGTTTGAAATACAAGAATGAATGCTATTATAATTGAAGTGCCAAAAATTACAATGAAATATAACATCATAGTTGACAAGCCCAGTTGTGGTTTTCCGATAATAATCATCTTACAGATGTTTGGTTCGTGACTCTAGGGATGTTCTCTTTGGAACTGCAAAGTTATCATCAAATTGGCCATTGGTCATATTTCTGTGGTCAGAATAATTATATGATATGATGCATTTTTGTACTAGCCAACAAATAAGGATATCAATGGTTATCAAGTTATATGTTGGCAATAGGAATGGTGTTGGCTCATAATGGATTTAGCTGATGGTTTTGTGGTTCTGGCTGGTATCATAAATAGGCATGGGAAGTAAAAGAGTGTTGATATGCAACTAATATCCAATGAACATAAAAATATAGTAGAGAATGTTCTCGGTAAGTATTTGTTGAATCAACTAAATCAAATTACTTTTACTCTTAATTGATCAGTACCTAAACTATAACTAGAAGTTAAATCAATACCTCATTTCATTTAGATTTAATTTCTTAAGCTGCACATTTACCTATTAAATCATGTGCATGAACAT
>NW_007730119.1:3779-9479 GCF_000696425.1 Galeopterus variegatus | reverse complement strand
CTTAGTTATTTGATTTTTTTTTTTTTTTTTAGTTAGGGTGAAAAATTGACTTTTATTGCATATCCCTTTCCTTATCACAAGGCACCAATGTATTCTTAAACTGGAATAATATTCTTTGTGTTGGTAATATTTGAAAAAGATTTCAACACATTTTAAATGATTAGTTAAAAGGCAAAGCTGGAAGCTTTCCCCCCCACCCCCCAGTGGCTTTAGCAATAGAAAATACCAAATAGGAGATTAAGAGTGTTTAGAAAGGGCAAGTATCTTGAAAATGACTTATTTCATTATGTGAAGACCTTTAGGTTTTGTAGGCTTAGGAACTTAAATAATTGTGTGACTGACTCACATTTGAAATATATTGTACTCTTGGCGATTCCCTTTGGTGTGTTTGAAACAGCTGTGTTGTCATCTGTTTCTTCCATATTTATTCTCCTTGCACACCACCCCCTATGCCCCAGTCAAGGAGTTTCATAAGCCATTACTTCTCTTTCTAGATTATTACATTGTTCACAGTAGTGAATATCATAGCTAATGCCTCAATACTGTTGCTCTTAGAACCCTTTTGGATTTGATTCTTACAATGTGTGTTTTCTACAAAATTATGCTATATGTATATATTTAAAACAATTGGCAAATGCTTCAAAAATGAGGTTGAAGAAGAGTAAATCTTCATCACTATAGCTAAATATAGCTCTTCATTTTACAGAAATTTCAAAATGAACTAAATTGAAAGTCTTTAAGCATTGTTCTAGTCCACAGGGTGCATCTATTTTAATTATGTGTATCCATGTAATTATTCTAAGCTGAATTCAATATTAACATAGTGAGAATATGTCCTGTAGAACTGCTAATATGGTTTTCCAGAAGATATTTAAAAAGCTAGTTGGAATTTCTACAAGATTATGAAAGTTCTATTATGAGAAAACTGAAAATTCTGTAAGTGCCGAACACCAATATTTTAACCATGGCTGTCTCTGAGTGCATGACAACAATGTGATAATTTTCTTCTTACTAATTTTATGATTTATTATTTTATAATTTGAAAGAATATGGTCTTGCCTACTCAATCATATTGAAACCATAATCTCAAAAGTTGTGTTTTATATCATTTTACTCCACTACTAAAAAGTTTACAAAGAATTTGCAGACAAAGTCCAAATTGTTAGCATTGCTCAACAGTCTGCCTAATCTGGTATGTCCTAGTTATTCAAACTTTTTACAACACTGTACTTTGTTTGGTGTTGGACTGTACCTTCCTTTTTGATTTCCCAAACATACCTTCTTTGATTCCAGATAGTCACTTCCCAGCCTCCAAATGGCTTTGACAAAAGTCCCTCCTCCCAAATAAAGTATAAATCAATTAATTAATTTCTATTTCATTTTTTATTGAGAGTATCATTTATTTACCTGAAGCATATCTCATTTTGCTTCATCCATAAATTTTTTCTCAAGAAATTTAACTCACATTGACTTTTTAAAAAATGAATTCTTCTAATTATTAGCTGGGAATGATTCCATAAAATTTAGCAAGTCATTCATTTAGTCAACCCATGTTAATCTATTTAATGTAAATATGTTTCAGGCACTATAGTTTTTTTCTTAAGGAGTTTACATTATACTGTTGCTTTGCCCCCTACTGCTTTGCCACCCCTCTTCCCCTGGGTGATGGAGCAACAAAGGATTACTGAAAGCCCATCTCTTCTGAGCAGTGAGAAGCCCCAAAGTAGTTAATTTCCCAGAGCCCTCAAGTGAGAAGCATTCCTTCCATTTGGGAAATTAACCCCAAATTGGGGTTCTCTTCCTGTGTTTATTCTCCAGACCAAGAAGTTACAGGAAGAGACATTTGTGGGGTTTTTTGCTAAGTACCATTTAACAAGTTTAACAATAGAAACTGGTAACATTCAGTAAAAACAAGTTGGATGACATTCCCTTAGACAATTAAGTGATCATCCAACAAAAGCTTGACTAGCAAACATTTCTTCTCCCTCCTGCAGCTTCCCAGTATCTTTACATATCAATCAGTAACTTGTCTGTCTTTGAGCCAGCAACCTTGCTGTGCCACAAATCTTTATCTGACACCAGAGACTTTATAGCCTGAGGAAAATTTCCTGTCCTTTGCAAGGTCAATATTTGAAACTGCAAGGCTTTGGAAAACCAGGCCCCGTGAAGTACATTTGCTTTATGAATCCTCTACATTAAACCTCCCATGAAAACATAAAAGAAAGAAATGAAGGAAAAAAGGAAGGAAGGAAAGAGAAAGTAAGCAGGGAAATAGAAAGGGAGGAAGAGAAGGAGTTTTTTCTATAATTTCTCCACTCTCTGCTTCGGTATAATTTCTGACTGTGGAAACAATGGAGCTGAGCAAAAAGAAGAACTCAGAAGTTTATGAGTGGTCTATGGTAAGTTCACAGCTGAGGGCAGTGTTTAACATAAACAGAGGAGGGAGAAAAGCCTTCCAAATAGCAGCTGCTGTGGATTTGAATACAGTAGTGAGAAACCAGAGATTAATCATTGTTGGAGGAAAAACAGTGTTAGGAACCATTGTAGTTCTGACTCAACCAGTATGTATCGATAATTTTAACACCTCATTAATGTCTTGGTTTCCAGCTAAGACAAGGCAAAAGTATGAACCTCACAAGTAAGAAACTGCTTTACAGAAAGATCTATAAGTCCAGGTGCAAAGAGAGAAACAAACTTTGAAGTTTGAGTAACAACAACTTACAGAAGCTTAACAAACACATGAATTTCTTTAGAACCAGACAAAAAAACATAAAAACAAGACTCACAAATGTTAGAGGTAATAAACCAGTGGTTTAATTGCCTCCTAAACAAAGAATCTAACATCTAAGGAATAAGACAAATTGAAAATCTTTACAGCATGTTAACACAGTATCCAGTAGACGATCAAATCTTTAGGCATACAAAGAAATTGGAATGGATTATACCTAATCAAGAAAAATATAAAAGCAGTCAATAGAACCTGAATACCTGATACCCAAATGTGGATCCAAGCAGGCAAAGGCTTACATGCAGTTTTTTTTATAAAGATTTCCAAAAAATTTAAGGAAAACACATTCAAAAAATTGAAGACAATCTGAATGAACAGACAGGAAATCTTGGCTAAGAAAGGAAGACTAAGGAATAGAACCAAATTGAAATTCTAGAAGTGCAACTAAAAATAATGAAATTAAATATTCAAATGATGAGCTTAACAGCAGAATTAAGAGTCATTTAAAATGAACACAGATTAAAATAAATTATCCAATATGGGAAGAATAGATAATAGATTTAAGTAATATAAGCAGAGATTCAGGTATCTGTGGAAGCATACCTAATAGTTTAACATTAATGTAATGGGAGTCATAGAGAGAAATTAGAATTTGGTTAGTATATAAAAATATTTAAAGAAATAATAGCTAAACATTTCTCAAATTTGATGAAAAATTGAGGACATAGACATCCAATAAGCTAACTGATCCCTGAACAGAATTAACATATGTGTGTGTGTGTGTGTGTGTGTGTGTGTGTATAAAATATACTCAAACATATCATAGTCAAATTGCTAGAAAATGTAAAAAAAATCAGAAACTATTTATAATTGAGTGATAATAAATGTACAGTAAATCAAAATGTATCTAATACAGTTTAAGTCATGTTTAGCAAAAATTGTATTTGTTTAAAAGCATATATGTAAAACTATGTATATAAAAAAAAGAAATTACGAGATCAAAAACCAAGGCATCCATTATAGCAGAACAGAAAATTAATAGTACATTAATTTCTAAGATAATAAATTCATGCTAATAATGAACTAAAGGGAGGAAATTAATAAAATAGTAAACTAAACGTATAATACACCATAACAAAAACTGTTTTTTTCTTTTTTTTTTAAATTTTATTTTGTCAATATAAAATGTGGTTAATTATTGTAGCCCATTACCAAAATCTCCCTCTCACCTCCCTCTCCCCCCTCCCTCCCAACAATCTCCTTTCTGTTTGCTTGTTGTATCAACTTCAAGGAATAGTAATTGTTGTGTCTTCTTCTCTCTCCCCCACCTCCCACAGTTGTTTGTGCATCTATTTATTTATATTTAGCTCCCAAAAATAAGTGAGAACATGGGATATTTTCTTTTTGTGCCTGACTAGTTTCACTTAATTTAATTCTCTCTAGGTCCATCCACATTGTTGCAAATGTCAGTATTTCATTCTTTCTTATAGCTAAGTAGTATTCCATTGTGTAGATATACCACATTTTCCATATCCACTCATCTGATGATGGATATTTGGACTGGTTCCAACTGTCAGCTATTGTAAAGAGTGCTGCAGTGAATATTGGAGAACAGGTATCCCTTCGACTTGATGATTTCCATTCCTCTGGGTATATTCCCAGCAGTGGGATAGCTGGATCATATGGTAGATCTATCTGCAATTCTTTGAGGAACCTCCATACCATTTTCCATACAGGCTGCACCATTTTGCAGTCCCACCAACAATGTATGTGAGTTCCTTTTTCTCAACAACCTCATCAGCATTTGTCATTCACAGTCTTGGACATTAGCCATTCTAACTGGAGTGTGATTGTATCTCAGTCTGGTCTTGATTTGCATTTCCCGAATGCTGAGCAATTTTGAGCACTTTTTCATGTGTCTGTTGGCCATTCATATATCTTCCTTAGAGAAATGCCTACTGAGCTCTTTTGCCCATTTTTTAATTTGGTTACTTGTTTTTTTGTTGTAAAGTTGTTTCAGTTCCTTGTATATTCTGGATATTAATCCTTTGTCAGATATATATTTTGCAAATATTTTCTCCCACTCTGTTGATTATCTTTTAACTCTGTTAATTGTTTCTTTTGTTTTGCAGAAGCTTTTTAGCTTGATATAATCCCATTTGTTTATTTTTCCTTTGGTTGCCTGTGCTTGTGGGATCATGTTCATGCAATCTGTGCCCATGCCTACTTCCTGAAGTGTTTCTCATAAGTTTTCTTTGAGAAGATTTATTGTTTCAGGGTTTATGTTTAATTATTTAATCCATTTTGAGTTGATTTTGGTATATGGTGAGAAGTATGGGTCTAGATTCATTTTCCTGCATATTGATATCCACTTATCCCAGCACCATTTGCTGAAGAGGCAGTCTCTTCCCTAGTGTAAAGGCTTGGTGCCTTTGTCAAATATCAGTTGGTTGTAGGTGTGTGGGTTGATTTCCAGATTCTCTATTCTATTCCATTGATCAGTGTGTCTGTTTTTATGCCAGTACCATGCTGTTTTGGTTATTATAGCTTTGTAGTATAGTTTAAAGTCAGGTAGTGTTATGCCTCCAGCTTTATTTTTTTTGCTCAGAACTGCTTTGGCTATGTGTGGTCTTTTGTAATTCCATATAAATGTCTTGATAGATTTTTCCATTTCTGAGAAAAATGTCATTGGAATTTTGATGGGGATTGCATTGAATTTGTATATCACTTTGGGTAGTATAGACATTTTAGCAATGTTGATTCTTCCAATCCAAGAGCATGGGATAACTTTCCATCTTCTTGTCCTCTTTAATTTCTCTCAGCAGTGGTTTGTAGTTCTCATTATAGAGATTTTTCACATCTTTGGTTAACTCTATTCCTAAATATTTTCTTTTTCTTTTCTTTTCTTTTCTTTTTTTGTGGCTATTGTAAATGGGCAAGCTTTCTTGATTTCTCTTTCTGCATGTTCACTA
>NW_007730119.1:1443-3257 GCF_000696425.1 Galeopterus variegatus | reverse complement strand
TTATTATTATTATTATTATTATTACTCAGCATTGCTTTGGCTATGCGTGGTCTTTTATTATTCCATGTAAATGTCTGGATAGTTTTTTCCATTTCTGAGAAAAATGTCATTGGAATTTTGATGGGGATTGCATTGAATTTGTATATCACTTTGGGTAGTATAGACATTTTCACAATGTTGATTCTTCCGATCCAAGAGCATGGGATAACTTTCCATCTTCTTGTCCTCTTTAATTTCTCTCAGCAGTGGTTTGTAGTTCTCATTATAGAGATTTTTCACATCTTTGGTTAACTCTATTTCTAAATATTTTCTTTTTCTTTTCTTTTCTTTTCTTTTTCTGTGGCTATTGTAAATGGGTAAGCTTTCTTGATTTCTCTTTCTGCATGCTCACTATTGGAGAATAGAAATGTTTCTGATTTTCATGTGTTGATTTTGTATTCTGATATTTGCTGAAATCATTGATCAACCCCAAGAGTTTATTTGTAGAGGCTTTAGGCTATTCAATATATAAGATCATGTCATCTGCAAAAAGGGACAGCTTGACTTCATCCTTTCCAATCTGGATGCCCTTTATTTCCTTCTCTTCTCTGATTGCTCTGGCTAGTACTTTCAACACTATGTTGAATAGGAGTGGTGGGAGTGGACATCCTTGTCTAGTTCCTGTTCTTAAAGGAAAAGTTTTCAGCTTTTTCCCATTCAAGATGATATTGGTGGTGGGTTTATCATATATGTCTTTAATTACATTGAGATACTTTCCATCTATACCTAACTTATAGAGAGTCTTTATCATGAATGACTGTCGAATCTTATCAAATGATTTTTCAGCATCTATAGAGATTATTATATGGTCCTTGTGTTTGATTTTATTGATATGGTGTGTCACATTTATTGATTTGCATATGTTGAACAAACCTTGCATCCCTGGGATGAATCCCACTTGATCCTGATGTATAATTTTGTGTATGTGTCGCTGTATATTGTAAGCTATTATTTTATTGAGGATCTGTATTCATCAAGGATATTGGCCTGTAGTTTTCTTTTTTAGTTGTAACTTTACCTAGTTTTGGTATCAGGATGATGTTTGCTTCATAGAATGAGTTTGGGAGAATTGCCTCTGGTTCAATCTTTTGGAATAGTTTATAGAGAATTCGTGTNGTTGGGAGCCTTCTGATAACAGCTTCAATTTCTTTTATTGTTATTGGTCTGTTCAGATTTTGTAAATCTTCTTGGCTCAGTTTTGGTACTTTGTGTTTGTCCAGAAATTTATCCATTTCCTCCAGATTTTCAAATTTGTTGGCATATAGTTGTTTATAGTAGTCTCAAATGATTACTTGTATTTCTGATGTATCAGTTTTAATATCACCTTTATCATTTCTAAATTTTATTATTTGGATCCTCTCCTTTCTTTTGTAGTTAGCCATGCTAACGGTTTGTCAATTTTATTTATCTTTTCAAAAAACCAACTTTTTGATTCATTGATCTTCTGTATTTTTTTTTGCATTTCAATTTCATTAAGTTCAGCTCTGATCTTAATGATTTCTTTCCATCTGCTAACTTTGGGTTTAGATTGTTCTCCTTTTTCTAGTTCTTTTTGGTGAAGTGTTAGGTTGTTCACTTGCCATCTTTTCATTCTTCTGAGGTAAGTATATAATGTGATAAATTTCCCCCTTATTACTGCTTTTGCAGTATCCCACAGGTTTTGGTATGAAGCACCACTGTTTTCATTGATTTCAAGAAATTTTTTGATTCCCTTTTTGATTTCTTCTTGGACCCATATGTCATTAAGTAGAATTCTGTTTAATTTCCATGTTTTT
>NW_007730119.1:0-510 GCF_000696425.1 Galeopterus variegatus | reverse complement strand
CATTTCCTCCAGATTTTCAAATTTGTTGGCATATAGTTGTTTATAGTAGTCTCAAATGATTGCTTGTATTTCAGATGTATCAGTTTTAATATCACCTTTATCATTTCTAATTTTTATTATTTGGATCCTCTCCTCCTTCTGTAGTTAGCCATGCTAACGGTTTGTCAATTTTATTTATCTTTTCAAAAAACCAACTTTTTGATTCATTGATCTTCTGTATTGTTTTTTGTGTTTCAATTTCATTAAGTTCTGCTCTGATCTTAATGATTTCTTTCCATCTGCTAACTTTGGGTTTAGATTGTTCTTCTTTTTCTAGTTCTTTTTGGTGAAGTGTTAGGTTGTTCACTTGCCATCTTTTCATTCTTCTGAGGTAAGTATTTAATGTGATAAATTTCCCCCTTATTACTGCTTTTGCAGTATCTCACAGGTTTTGGTATGAAGCACCACTGTTTTCATTAATTTCAAGAAATTTTTTGATTTCCTGTTTGATTTCTTCTTGGACCCATATGT
>NW_007730118.1:198603-206632 GCF_000696425.1 Galeopterus variegatus | reverse complement strand
TAATAATCATATACAGTGTATATTGACAAAATAAAAATTTAACGAAAAAAAAAATAAATTATACAGCTTCAGGTATTTTGTTATAAGGAACAGAAATGGACGAATTCAGGCATTTTGTTATCGTTTTAATCACATGAGGAGAGGGAAAGAGTAGGATGACTTTAAATGCCTGTGAAGCCCGGTTTCTAGAACAACTTCATGTCTGGAAAGTGATTTTTAGAGAGTGCGAAATATGGAGTGTCGGATTCTGCTTCAGGACAGCAACTCCCTGGCCCAGCCTCCTGGCCTCTACGTCCCAGTACAACCTCCACCCTAAGCAGCAAATACTCTTATAGTCCCCTAACAAGTGTGCTGTCCCCTAACACGCTTACCCAGCTAGCTGAGCTGCCCTCTCGTCTCCCCCACACAAGTTGAACACTGCCCATCCTTAAATGCTACCTCCATTCCTGGCTCCTCTTCAGCACCTTTTCTGATATCAGCTGATCCTGACCTCTGCTTTTAACTCTTTTATATGTATGCTGTGAAGTATACTGTTCCAAACTTAATTTTACCACTTTATCCATGTACATTAGGTATGTTCACCCAACTGGACTGTGAATTCCTTGAGAACAGAACCATATCTTACATAGACTTCTTTTGAATCCTTTTATCAATGGTTCTCAAGTAGGGATGATTTTGCCCCCAGGAGAGATTTGGCAATGTTTGTAGACATTTTTGGTTCTCATAAGGTGGGCAGGGAGCCTCTGGTAGGTAGGGACCAGAGATGCTGCTAAACAGCCTACGACACATAGGAGCCTGCCCCTTCCCCTCACAACAAAGAATTATCTGGTCCAAAATGTTCATTATACCAAGGTTGAGAAACTCTGCCCAATAGTATCCAGGACAGTGAGAAAGTGAGACTCATTCCAATTACATGATTTTTGTTCCTATAATACGTCAATGGGTGAAGCATTAAGACTCAAATTCCATTCCAGGGTCATATCCAACAACTTGGGTCCCTTTGTTTTTATTAACAGCAATAATAAATAACTATGAAACAAGAAGAGATATTTTCTCTCTCTGTTATTCGGGCCTTGTGGTATCAGTGCCACCCTTTGTAGCACCAATGGCAGTGATTGTTCAATTCTCACTATGAAAAAAGACAATGACATCTCTCTGGCACTGAGAAGACAACCAAACAGGTCAGTCCCTGACTTCCACCTCATCTAGCTGTATGCTCTGAAGGCCTTTTGCCAGCAGGCTCATCCAGGTTTCTACCTGAATATTTGCAGCCCCATCCCATGGAAAGGTAGGGTCTAGGGTTGATTTGCTTCTCTTGCCCAGGTACATTCAAAGTGATTAGAGTAGACTTCAGGGCACCCTCCTGCCTACCTCATTGCAGTTTTCTCTGGCCAACACTGCTGCACTTGCCCAGTCCTCATGAATGAGCTTTAGGTCTAGGTTCCCAAGTGGGTTCTAGCACAGCCCTACAGCTCAGGCCTTCATCCCCTACCTCTGGCTCTCAGCAAGCTCAGCTGTCCAGGGGATGGGCCCTGCTCTCAGTATCCCAGACACTGGTTGTGGGCCTGCTTCAACCACAATGGTCCTGCTGGCACCACAGCTCTGGAACCAGCCTGACCATTTGAGAGTCTGTGCCTGCCTCCTTCAACGCGTTAGACTACCTTGCCTCAAGGCTCTCCTGGATAGCAACTTTGCCCTCTTAGATGGTGTGATTTTAACCTCTATTTAAAATAATTTAGATTTACAAAAGATTTGGTAAACTAGATCCTTTAGGAGTGAACCCCTACAGTCAGTACCTCTTCTCTAGTCTACTGTGACATGCACAGCCCATTTCACTGCTGAGATGGAGCCCACGACTGGCACATACAAAATTTGGGAGGGCATATGCAAATATTTTCAAAATTTTAATATCACAATATATATAATGATTATAGAAAAATTAGAAAATAAAATAACTTTTGCCTGGAATTATGACAAGTTACTATCCCATTCTCAGAGTCAAGTTTCATTTTAATTTTCTGTCTCCTGGTACTATGATGTGTTTCCATCACTTAAATGTGATTAAAGGAAGTGCAGAAAATGGAAGGGAATAAATGAAAGGAATAGCTTGAGATCACAGCAATCAGTTTTGTATTTACTTTCTATTTTGTGAGGATGCTTTAAAAAGATTATCATCCCTTAACTGTATCCTGCTTAGACCTTTTTTCTCAAAAACAAAAAAACCTGTAAACTTGTCAGAGCTATTAAAATACAAAATTGCCCAGCAGATTATATTCTTTCTAATCAACCTATCCTCTAAATTACTAAATTCACAGATATTCTACCATTCACAGGGTAATACCTATTGATATGATCTTTCAAATTACCAGTAGATCGTGAGGGAATATACGTTGCTGATTGTGTTCATTAAATCAGTATGGTTTAGGGCCAAGTCATCATAAATTGCACCTGCAGGGCTCATAGGAAGTAATTGAAGGGTCTCGAGATATTTACAATTATAGCACCCAGGCACTAATTTGAGGTCATAGAATTGTAAAGTAGGTTTTGAAGAAAACTTTATAAATATATGAAGAAAGGATGGGATTTCCGGAAGGACTGAGTGAAGAGCTTAGCAAATCTTTTCCCCAAAAGGCAATAAAAAAAACCCTACACAAAGTTGCCAAAAACAACCATTTAAAGATTCTGGAAATTAACCGAAAGCATACACCAAATTGAGAAATATTTATTCAACAAAACCTACTGAATCTCAGTAAGAACAGTGGGACTCTGTGACATTTTAGCCTGAGACTGCTCCCATACCTTGTCCCAGAAGATGCGAAAGGCTGTGAGGACTGGCAGTTCTGGGGCCCAGCTGGAGGAGGCTGACTGTATTTGGGGCAGGGCATGGAAAACTTCATGCCTGGAGCACTGTCAGAAACAACAGTGGCAAACAGTCAGGAAAGGATAACGTCAAAGTTAGTCTAGGTCTTGGTACTGGTTGGGACAAGCACAAAATGGCAGATGAGCTGGAATAGATCCAGGGAAGGAAACTACCCAAAAGAGCCTTTTAAGATCTCTCTTATCTCTAAAGGCCTGCAAGGCTGTGCACCTGCACAAGGTTGTGCATGCTCAGGAAACCCAGACAGGGCTCTAGCGGGCTACTTGCCCTTGGCTGATTTTTCTTAATCATTGTGTGTCTAGTACATTAAATGATAACTGAACTTCCTTTATGTCTACTCGCTGTGGCCACAAACACACAACATTACAGGTCCTCACAATACCTCCTTTACCGCACAGATGGGAAACACCAAAGCTTCTGAGCACTTTAAAAAGAAGTTTCTAAAACGTTAGTAGAAAATCAACAGAGGTGAGTACAAACAGCTCCTGGGGCTTTGCCAAAATCCATTTAGTTGCAAAAAGGTGGGATAAAATTAATAAACAAAAATTGGTCAGGTGAGTTTGAACTATCTGTACCACATATATATAATCTTCCTCCATCTTTCTCCATTGTGGAGTCTTCCTTCCCTTTGTTTTACTCCATTTTCTTCTGAGCAGTCTTTTAAAGGAAGAGAGGGTACTAGGGGTCTCCAGAAAGTGATTTCTTATAGGTTCTCAGGTGATAAACTTTGCACTGGAGAGTGGGTCACATCTGTCCCATGCATGAGCATACCTGTGGAATGGTCATTGCCTTTAACTGATCCTCTCACTTTCTGCTCCCCTTTTCCATAACTACTTACTTTTAGTTCTAGTTCTTCACTTTATTTGCTTTGTGGGTGACAATCTGTGCTAAAAATATCCTTCTCTTCTGGTTGAGTATCTATGATCGATCCCCAGGGAAAATGACCACAATGTAGTTATAAGCTCCAGTTCCAATTGCCATTAAGTATTAACATTTTAATCTGTACAATACAGCTTCCTTCCATAACAAAAGGCTACCTATTCATGTCCTCAAGACGTCTTACTGTAAATTCTGCTTGTTCAAACAAGTGATTGTAAGTTCTCTTGGAGACAAGGGAGCACTCCATCTGAATTAAAGGCTCTGTTTTCCCCAAGTTTTTAGAATGCAGGAAGCCACTTCAGGTTGGCACCAAGGAAACCTGCTCCCAAGACAACCTTCATATGTTTGTGCCTTTCCTGATAGCCTGACATTTGGCTCATCCTAGGCATTTAGTCAATTTTAAATCACTAGGAAAAATAAGGAACTAATCCCTGTATTTATACAGCTGACATCTTTGCTGCTCAGGATTTTGTGTAATCTGTCCTTGTGATAAGTTCAGCCAGATATTTTATTTTATTTTATTTATTTATTTTTTGTCAATATACAATGTAGTTAGTTATTGTGTCCCATCACCAAAACCTCCCTCCCTCCTCCCTCTCCCCCCTCCCACCCAGATGTGTCCCCTCCATTTTCTCATTGTAAGAGCTTCAAAAAAAAAAAAAAAAGGTGAGGTTGTTAAATCTTCCTCTCCACCCCACCCCACCCCGGTTTTTTTTTTCTTGTTGTTGTTGTTGTTGCTGTTTGTTTGTTTCTGTGTGAGTGTGTGTGTGTGTGTGTGTGTGTGTATGTGTGGGAATTGATTCATTCACCTTTAGCTCCCTCCAATAAGTGAAAACATGTGGTATTTCTTTTTCACTGCCTGACTCGTTTCACTTAATATTATTCTTTCAAGGTCCATCCATGTTGTTGCAAATGGCAGTATTTCATTCGTTTTTATAGCTGAGTAGTATTCCATTGTGTAGATATACCACATTTTCCGTATCCACTCATCCGATGATGGACATTTGGGCTGATTCCAGCTCTTGGCTATTGTGAATTTTTTTTTTTTTTTTTTTTTTTTTTTTTTTTTTTTTTTTTTTTTTTTTTTTTTTTTTTTTTTTTTTTTTTTTTTTTTAGCTCCCACCAATAAGTGAGAACATGTGGTATTTCTTTTTCTCTGCCTGACTCGTTTCACTCAGTATTATTCTTTCAAGGTCCATCCATGTTGTTGCAAATGGTAGTATTTCATTCGTTTTTATAGCTGAGTAGTATTCCATTGTGTAGATATACCACATTTTCTGTATCCACTCATCCGATGATGGACATTTGGGTTGATTCCAGCTCTTGGCTATTGTGAAGAGTGCTGCAATGAACATTGGGAAACAAGTATACCTTCGACTTGATGATTTCCATTCCTTTGGATATATTCCCAGCAGTGGGATAGCTGGGTCGTATGGTAGATCTATCTTCAGCTGTTTGAGGAACCTCCAAACCATTTTCCATAGGGGTTGCACCATTATGCATTCCCACCAACAATGTAAGAGAGTTCCTTTTTCTCCGCAGCCACGCCAGCATTTATCTTTCGGTGTCTTTTGGATTTTGGCCATCCTAACTGGGGTGAGATGGTATCTCAGTGTGGTTTTGATTTGCATTTCCCAGATGCTGAGTGATGTTGAGCATTTTTTCATATGACTGTTGGCCGATTGTGTATCTTCTTTAGAGAAATGCCTGCTTAGCTCTTTTGCTCATTTTCAGCCAGATATTTTAATAGCTTAAAAACGTCACTGACAAATCGCCTGACAGGCATTCAAGAAAGAGTTCAAAGAACGCAGTAGGGCTGGTGGCCATGCTGGGGAGTGAGCCTCATCTTCAGGTGTTTATCTTCTGTTGTTACCCAAAGACAGCATCCGCAGATAGAGGGCTGGAAACCTGGGGCAGGCATGGAAGGATGGTGTCTCTATCAAGGGAAAATGCCCGGGTGAAACTAATTCATCATGGAAGCCACATCTGTTCTCTCAAATGAGAAAAAATACTGAAACATGCCTGCAAGCAGTATGGTATGGACTTTACCACCAGTTTTACCTGTGTGTAAACTATGGCTACCATATACCTGCTCGGTGACCTCAGACAGTTTTCTTAGTCTTACTGAGCATCTCTGAGTTTCTTTAACTGCAATAGAGTAAATGAGGTAATTTAGGTAAAATGCCCAACATTGTTCATGTGTGCTTACATATGTCACCGCCTCTCACTTTTTGCCCTACCAATGCCAATAAGAGGCATGTGCTAATAGTGTTCCTATGCAGATTCAGGAAAGCATCTTCCTGTCATAAGTGTAGTTTCTAACAACAGTAACAAAAAATTCAGGACTCATTCTGCAATCGAACAACTCAAATTCTATTTTTCAGCCAGGGTAATATGATTAACTTTTACTTGACACTTTTCCTCGAGTCACTTCTTTGATGAGATATTTTAACAGCAGCTGATCCACAGAGTGGGATCCCATGGGTCAGCCACCACCACTAACACAAAAAGGCTAAGAGTTATTTCAGATCACGATGCTGCCAGCCAGAGCACAGCTACCCAAACAAAACACTTTAAACTCCTTGGCTAGTTCCCTTTCCTCTGTCAAGAGATGCCTGGATGTGATGGGATCCTCTTCCTGCCCAAAAGTAAAGCACTCCATGATAGCACCAGGCAGAAGGTAAGGACCTGTTCAGGCTTCAGGCTGACACACCACACCTGCTGTCAAAGCTATTTCACACTACGGTGGGGAGAAGCTCCTCTCAACTCGCAGCAGTGCCCATTTCAATTATTACATGTGAGTGAATAATAAGTCATTGAATCACTGTGATGACTCATACATCAAAAAGAAAGCCCTCTTCTGGGCTTCTAGGCAGGGAGGCAATCTCCATGGGAGAATCTGATCTTCCTAGGTAGGAGCAGCAAGTAGGAAGCATAAGCCCTGAAAATACTTTTTTAATTAAATGGAAGATTTTTTTTTCCTCCCCTCTTCCCTTGCTCTGCCTCCGTCTTCCTTCTCCCTTTTTTCTCCTTTCTAACCAGATACTCTTAGACACTCTGGGTCACATGTATCAGCCTGAGAAGAGTGCTAAGATAAAAACAGACCCAAAACAAGAGGTCCCACCAAGCAAGAGCAATCACTGCTCAGCAGCAATACATTTCAAATTCCTGACTTAAAATTTAATTAAAATCCAGCTATTAATTAATTACATTTTATTTATTGCTGAAAATGGACCCTTTGCATCCTGAAGCAGAGATCTATATTCTAATTCAGAAAGTAAGAGAAAGAAAAACAATAATGATCACAACCACCAAATATAAGAAAATGCTGTTGAGTTCTCAGCACAGAGATATCCTTAATATCTGAAATACTGATTCTTCTAAAACCAATCCATTTGTCCTGAAAATACACCAAATGTTTATTTTACAAACTGAACTCATTCTCTCCCCAGTGGCATTCTACAACCCCAAATATGAACACCCTTTCTGGTGCCTTCAACCTCACCAGTCCTCTAAACTAGAGTCCCTCCAATCCTCCCTGCTTTATATCTGTTAAGATCTTACCATGTGACTATAGTAAATGGTCTTGCTTTCTTGATTTCTCTTCTGCTAGTTAATTAGAGTATAAAAATGCTACTGACTTTTGGGTGTTGATTTTGTATCCTGCAACATTACTGGAATTGTTATTCAGCTCTAAGAGTTTTTTGGTAGGCTCTTTAGGATTTTCTATATATAAGATCATGTCATCTACAAACAGGAACAGTTTTACTTCATCCTTTCCAATCTAGATGCCTTTTATTTCTTTCTTTTGTCTGATGGCTCTGGCTAATACTTCCAATACTATGTTAAATAGGAGTGGTGAGAGTGGGGAACCTTGTCTTTTTCCTGTTCAGGATGATATTGGCCACTAGTTTATCACATATGGCTTTTATTGTGTTGAGATACTTTCCTTCTATACCTAATTTGCTGAGAGTTTTATCATGAAGGAATGTTGAATTTTGTCAAATGCTTTTTCTGCATCTATTGCAATTATCGTATGATTTTTGTCCTTAATTTTGCTGATGTGGTGTATAACATTTACTGTCTCACATATGTTGAACCATCCTTGCATCCCTGGGATGAATCCCACTTGATTGTGGCGTACAATTTTTTTGATATGTTGCTGTATTCGGATTGCTAATGTTTTGTTGAGGATTTTTATGTCTATGTTTTTCAAAAATACCGGCCTGTAGTTTTTTTTTTTTTTTTTTTTTGTATTTTTGTCTAGTTTTG
>NW_007730118.1:159560-197657 GCF_000696425.1 Galeopterus variegatus | reverse complement strand
TTTTTTTTTTTTTTTTTTTTTTTTTTTTTTTTTTTTTTGTATCTTTGTCTAGTTTTGTTATCAGGGTGATGCTGGCCTCATAGAATGAGTTTGGGAGAATGGCCTCTGTTTCAATGTTTTGGAATAGTTTGAAGAGAATTGGTGTCTTTAAAGCCATCCAGTCCTGGGCTTTTCTTTGTTGGAAGATTTCTGATTACTGCTTTAATACTGTTGCTCATTATCAGTCTGTTCAGCATTTCTGTGTCTTCTTGGTTCAGTCTTGGTAGTTTATACGTGTCCAAAATTTACCCATTTCCTCCAGGTTTTTATATTTGTTGGCATATAGTTGTTTATAAGAGTCTCTAATGACTCTTTGTGGTATCAGTTGTAATATCCCCTTTTTCATTTCTGATTTTTGTTATTTGGGTCTTCTCTCCTTTTTTTTTGTTAGCTTAGCTAATGGTTTGTGTATTTTATTTATCTTAAAAAAATCAACTTTTTGTTTCATTAATTTTTTGTATCATTTTTGGAGTCTCTATTTCATTTAGTTCTGCTCTGATCTTAATCATTTCTTTCTGTCTACTATTTTTAGGATTGAATTGTTTTTGTAGTTTTTTGAGGCACAGTGTTAGGTTATTTATTTGAAGTCTTTCCATTCTTTTGATATAAGCATTTATTGAAATAAAATTCCCTCTTAGTACTGCTTTTGCAGTATCCCACAGGTTTTGGTATGATGTGTCTTTATTTTCATTAGTTTCAAGAAAAAAAATTTTTTTTTTTTTTGTCCTTTTTGAGACCGGCTGCACCGCGCTCAGCCAGTGAGCACACCGGCCATCCCTATATAGGACCCGAACCTGTGGCGGGAGCGCTGCTCCGCTCCCAGTGCCACACTCTCCCGAGTGCGCCACGGGCTCAGCCCTCAAGAAATTTTTTGATTTCCTGTCTAATATCTTCTTGGACCCACAAAAAATAAAATACCTAGGAATCAATTTAACCAAGGAGGTGAAAGATCTCTACAATGAGAACTACAAAACATTACTGAAAGAAATTAAAGAGGATATAAAAAGGTGGAAAGACATTCCAAGCTCTTGGATTGGAAGAATTAACATTGCAAAAATGTCCATACTACCCAAAGCTATCTACAGATTCAATGCAATCCCTATCAAAATACTAGTGACATTCTTCACAGAAATAGAAAAAACAATCCTAACATTCATATGAAAAAACAAAAGACCATGAATAACTAAAGCAATCTTGAGAAAAAAAAAAAAAGCCAAAGGCATGACATTACCTGACTTCAAATTATACTACAAAGTTACTGTAACCAAAACAGCATGGCATAAAAACAGACACTGGGACAAATGGAACAGAATAGAGAACCCAGAAATCAACCCACATACTTACGGCCAACTGACATTTGACAAAGGCAACAAGAACACACACTGCGGAAAAGACTACCTTTTCAATAAATGGTGCTGGGAAAACTGGACTTCCATATACAGAAGAATGAAATTAAACCTGTACCTCTCACCATATACCAACATCAACTCAAAATGGATTAAAGACTAAGTATAAGACCCAAAACTACAAAATTTCTAAAAGAAAACATAGGGGAAACGCTTTAGGAAGTAGGACTGGGCAAAGACTTCATGAATAAGACCCTAAAAGCACAAGCAACAAAAGAAAAAATAAACTAAATATACTAAAAATATACTAAATCTAAATATACTAAAAATATATATATATAAAAATATATTAAAAAGCCCTGCCCAGCAAAGGAAACAATCAACAGAGCAGAAAGACAACCTATGGAATGAGAGAAAATATTTGCAAACTATGCATTCAACAATGGATTAATATCCAGAATATATAAGGAATTCAAACAACTTCACCATAAAAAAAAAACAAATAATCCAATTAAAAAATGGGCAAAGGAGCTGAATAAACATTTTTCAAAGGAAGACATTCAAATGGCCAACAGGTACATGAAAAAATGCTCAATATCACTAACCATCATGGAAATGCAAATCAAAACCACATTGAGATACCATCTCACCCCAGTTAGACCAGCCATTATCAAAAAGACTGAGAATAACAAATGCAAGGATGTGGAGAAAGGGGAACTATTCTACACTGTTGGTGGGACTGCAAAACCGTACAGTCATTATGGAAACAGTTTGGAGATTTCTCAAACAACTACAGATAGAATTACCATATGATCCAGCAATCCACTTCTGGGTATATACCTGAAGGAATGGAAATCATCATGTTGAAGGGACACCTGCACTTCCACGTTCATCACAGCTCTATTTACAATAGCCAAAATATGGAACCAACCTAAATGTCCATCAATGGATGACTTGATAAGGAAAATGTGGTGTATATACACAATGGAATACTATCCAGTGATAAAGAAGAATGAAATTCTGCCATTTGCAGTAACACGGATGAGGTTGGAGAAAATTGTTTTAAATGAAATAAGCCAGACAAAAAAAGAGAAATACCACATGTCCTCACTAATAGTGGGAAAGGGGGGGGGAGGGAAGGGAAGGGAAAGAAAGGGAAGGAAGGGAAGGAAGGGAAAGAAGGGAAAGAATGGAAAGAAGGGAAGGAGGGAAGGAAGGAAGGAAGGGAAGGAAGGGAGGAAGGAAGAACAGACCACAATAATACATTGAACTTTCAGAAGGAGCGAACAAATTACGGTTACTAGTGGTGGGAGGGGGGAAAGGGGGCTAGGGAGAGATTGGGTAAGGGGCATAAAGAATAATTAGGATTTGTAATAATGAATATGCTAATAATATTGATTTGAACATCACATGTTGTATACCCATGGTAGTCAGTGCTGGACTCCCAAATTACGTATAATCAATTATACATCAATTTAAAAAAAGAAATAAAAAAAAATATTTTACTTTGTAAATGTCTTTTAAAATTTCATTCCTTGCTTTGCCTTGGTTTAGTTACTAAAGCCTTCTCCCAGGTCACTATTGCAACTCGTGGCCCTCCATGTGGTTGCCCACTTTACTTCTGTGTAATGCATCTAAATCAAGTCAGTTCCCTGCTTAAAACCTCTCCCAATTCTCTGTTGCCTTTCGTTTGGTATTTAAGGCTCTACACAACCCACAATTTAGCAAATGTACCTCTCCAGCTCCATCTGGCACTAACCTGCACCTAAGCTCCAGACCACAGAGCTGATGAATTCTCCATGAACACAGTCGTAGCCTTCCATAATTTCATGTAATGTGTGCCTGAGATGCCCCTTCACACTCCCTATGCTTAGCCACCCTCTCTGTGCTCTCAATACTTTGTCTTAACTTCTAATTTTGTACTTACTTTACATTGCAGTTGTTTATTTTAGGGGAGTGTATCTTATTTATCTCTGTATCATTGATATGTAATATGAAGTTTGCTGTTTTTTTTTTTTTTAAAAAAAAGGACTCACTAAAGGAAATTCTAAAGTACATATTTCAGAAAGAAGGAAAAGATTGCAGATGGAATACTTAAGATGGAAGAAAATAACAATGAGAAAACACACTGGTAAATAGATGGGTGAAAGTAAGCAAACAGTATTTAAAACTGTAAAAAAAATATATAATTTGTGGAGGAAAAATAGGGAAGCCAGAGACATAAGTCTTTGAATTTTGAAGCATGAGAGGTAACAGAATCATTAAATAGAGACTTTTAAAAGTATGCTTGTTAAACTAGCAAGAGCAGCTACTAAGGCAGTAAACATAAAGCATATAACCACCAAACAAGTAGGGGGCAAAATCGGAATGGGAAGGGGGAAGAATGATCAATTCAAAAGGCAGCAAGAAAAGAAGGGAATAAATGGAAATACACACACACACACACACACACACACACACACACACACACACAGAAGGGTGACAGAATACATCTAAATATACCACTAATTGTAATAAATACAAATGGACCCAATGCTCCCATTAAAGGTAAATATTTTTAGACAAAAAAATCTAGCTATATGTTGCTTGTAAGAGACACACCTAAAACACAGAATAAGACTTCATTATAAATCTGTATGCACTCGTTAATATTACCTCAAAATATGCTGGAAAAATTGACATAATAAAGGAAAAAAACCTTTTCCTATACTCTCACAATACTTCTGACACCCAATGTGTGGGTTCTTTTCACACCAACCAAGTCTCCAATTGAGTGTCTTACAACTCAATTCCATTCTGACATGATCCACCTATAATGTCAGAGCTCACAAGGTAAAAGGCTCAGTCCCAAAAGGCTACCCCCACTTTACGTGCCAATTGCAAGCCCCACATTTCCACCTGTACCACTGACCAACCAGCTATAAATTGAGGGTTCCCATAACCCCTTCTGTCAGGTTTGGGACTTTGCTAGAATGGCTCACAGAACTCAGGAAGGCACTTTACTTATGTTTACCAGTGTGTTTTAAAGAATACAACTCAAGAACAGCCAAATGGAAGTGATGCATAATAGGGTAAGGAAAGGGTGTGTGTATGTGTAACTTCCATGTCCTCTTTGGGTGTGCCACCTTCCCAGTACCTCATTGTGTTCACCAGTGTGGAAGCTTATCAAACTCCATAGTTGTAGTGAATTGAATTATGTCCCCCCAAAACTCATTGAAGCTTGAATTGTGTCCCCCAAATTTTAAGTATTAGAAACTTAGCTCCCACTGTGACTGTTAAGAGGGTGGGAAATCCTATTATGGTAATTGAAGGGTGGGGTCTTGAAAAGGTGATTGGACTATAGGACCGTGCCATAGTGAACAGATTAAAAATGGTGGTCAGGGGTGTGGTTCTGAGGGCTTTAAAAGAAGAGGAGAGTCTGTCTCTCTCTTGTACTCTCTGCTCTCCCTGCTTCTGCCATCTTGCAATGTGAGACCCCTAGGTTGCTGTTGCCACCACCAGATGGACTTTGGACTTCCCAGCCTCAGAAACTGTAAGCAATAAATTTTGTTTTTCTTTATAAATCACCCAGTTTCAGGTATTCTGTTATAGCAACACGAAATGGACTAATATAATAGTTTAGGGATTTTTAATGAAGGCTTCATCCCATGGGCATAATCAATTATTAACTCAATCTCCAGCCCCTTTTCCCTTCCCAGAGTATAGGAAGAGGGGCTGAAGTTCCAAGCTTCTAACCATGGCTTGGTCTTTCTAGTGAACAGCCCCCATCCTGAAGCTATCCAGGAGCCCACCCAGTGTTGCCTCAGAAGAACAGAAGATGCTCTTATCACTCAGGAAATTCTAAGAGATTTGGGAGCTCTATGTCAGACACTCTTATCACAAGGATTTTAGGAGCTCTGTGTCAGAAACCAAGGTCAAAGACCAAACAGTAGAACAAAAGATGCTCCCAGCACCCCTATCAGGAAATTACAAAAATTTTAGGAGTTCTATATCAGGAACTGGAGTCAGAAACCAAACATATATTTCTTATTGTATCACACACGCCAACTAGAGGAAATGGACAAACCCATCACCAGAGGTAGAAATTGCAAGCAACTTTCCTAGTAATTGACAGCTTTGGCAGATAAAACATCAGTAAGGATAAAGAAGACAAACAGCATAATTAATAAGCTTTTAAGTATATATAACATATACAGAATATTGAATGTAACAATTAGTAAAATATTAAACAACTCTGAAAATTGACTAAGCTATAAAGATAGCTTCAATAAATTTCAACGGACTGGTACACAGACAACATTCTCTTACAATGCAATTAAATATTAGAAATATATTTTTAAAAGACAACTAGAATAAAGAAAATGTGTATAAAATGGATTACTATCTGGCCTTAAAAAAGGAAATCCTGCCATTTGTGACAACATGGATGAACCTGGAGGACATTATGTTAAGTGAAATAAGCCAGACACAGAAAGACAAATACCACATGATCCCACTTACATGTTGAATCTAAGGTGAACTCAGAAGCAGAGAGTAGAACAGTGGTTATCAGAGGCTAGGGTGGGAGTGGGGGGTGTTGGGAGATGTTGTTCAAAGGAAACAAAATTTCCTTAGTTAAATAGAAGGAATAAGTTCATGAGATGTATTGTACAACATGGTAACTATAGTTAATATCACTGTACTGTGTCCATGAAAATCATTAAGAGAGTAGATTTTAAGTGTTCTTATCACAAAAAAAAGTATGTGAGGTAATGCATATATTAATTAGCTCAATTTAGCCAGTCCATAATGTATACATATTTCAAAACATCATGTTGTACGCCATAAGTATATACAATTTTTGTCAATTAAAAAAAAGCTAAAAAAAGATAACTAGAAAATTTCCATGTTTAGATGTTTAACGAAATACACACTTCAAAACAACCGAAAACCAAAGAAGAAATAAAAATGGATACTGCAAAGTTCTTAGAATTGAACAATAATAAACTGTTAAAAAAAAAAAAATCAAAACTTGAGGAATGGAGTCAAATTAGTACTTAGAAGTTTATAACCTTAGATATTTATGTTAGAGAAGAAGAAAAGTTCAAAATTAATGAGGTAGGCATCCACCTTAAAGTACAGAATAAAATAAGAATAGTAAAAAATTGAAAAAAGAAAACAAATATGTAATAGGGACAATCAACAAAGCCAAATATTGGGTTTTGGTAAAAACTAAGAAAACAGACAAGCCTCTGGAATCATTAATCAATGGGGGAAAAAAAACCCAGAAGGTATAGGGCTGAAAAGAAAAATACAAGTCCAAATGCTACAACTAATAAACAGATAAGAAGATATTTTAAACAACTTTAGCCCAAAACATTTGAAAACTTAGGTGAAATGGATAAATAACTAGAAAATACTACTGACCATATATGACTTAAGAAACAGGAAACAGGAATAGTCCTGCAACCTTTTAAATAAATTGAATTAGTAGTTAAAAATCTTATAAAAAACCACCATGTCGGGGCTGGCCCGGTGGCGCACTGCTACAGTGTGCCACTTGGGAGCGCGGTGGCGCTCCCGCCGAGGGTTCGGATCCCACATACAGACCGGTTCCCGCTCACTGGCTGAGCGAGGTGCGGGCGCAGCACCGAGGTTTGCGATCCCGTTGCCAGTCCCGGTCCGGTACGGGTGCGACACTGAGGGTTGCGATCCGTTGCCGGACACGAAAAAAGACAAAAATGAAAAAAAAAAAACCAAAAAAAACCACCATGTTTGGATAGCTTTTTTATCAGATTGAGCAAATTCTATGAGACATTCATGAAACAGAAATTTCAATCTTACTCTGCTAGTTTTCCAGAGGATGGGAAAATAGAGAACACTCTCTGACTCATACCATAACCTTGATTCCAAACTAAGGGAGAGAATAAGAAAGAAACATTACAGGTCAATCTCACATAGGTAGAAAAATTCTAAACAAGTAACTAGTAAACAAAATTAAATGATGACCACATTGGGTGTATTCATAGGAATGGAAAGTTGATTTATCAGAAAACTGGTTAATGTAATTCATCCCAACAACAAATTAAAAGAAAAATCACATGATCAAATCATTGCTATAGAAAAATATTTGATAAAATTCAACATTCATTCACAATTTTAACAAGCTAAGAAAAGAATCCCCTTGATCTGATAAAGGGAATGTACCAAAATAAAAATAAAAACAAAACATATAATAAACATGATATACTTAATGATTAAAATAATAAAAAACATTTCTTTTAAAATCAGAAACAAGACTAGAGTGCCAACTATCACCACATCTATCCAACATTATCCTGGAGGGCCTGCCTGGCCAGGACAGAAAGATAAGAGAAAGAAACAAAAGATATAAAAATTAGAGAGGAAGTTATAAAACTGTTATTATTTATAGATTATATGTTTTTATAGAAATCTCAAAAGAATCTAGAGATAAATTATTAGTAGTAACTTTAGCAAGTTTGATTGTCACAAAACCAATATATAGAAATCAACTACATGTTTATATTCGGAAATTACCAGTTAGAAGGTAATTTAAAGATACCATTATCAACAGCAACAAAAATATGAAGTACCTAGGAATCAATTTAACAAAAGATGTGCAAGTTCTTTACAGAAAAATTTTTTAAAATTTAACTGAAAAGCATTGTATGAAATCCCAAAATAAAGGATTTCACCATATAGATGATAATACTATAAAGGAAAGAAAGGGGATGATTAACACAAAAAGAAGTTAGTATGGTTTGACCTCTGAGGTGGTTCGGGGGTGGTAGAGAAGGTGATGATGGATTACTTCTTAACTAGGATGGTGTGCATATGAGTATTCATGGTTTTAATTCTATAAATTGTACCTATAAATTTTATATTCTTTTATATAAATGAAATATTTCACAGTTTTAGAAAATGTCTAGAACAAACTTAGCCTAATCAATGCCCAAAGTACCGAAGACTGTTGTGTGCCATGCTACAGGATTCCCATGTTTTACAGGTGTGGCTTGAAAGAAGATACTAATTTTGTAAACTTTGAGAAATGTGTCTTGAATAATCATTTCATCTTCAAAAGAAGAGGTAGCAGCTGCTATAAGATGCTGGAACAACTCTTTCAGGAAACATTCAATCTTAAATGTAATTGTCTTCACTTTTTAGTTTTAAATGGAAAGGTTTCTAAGAGCTGTTTACATAAATATTTAGCTTTTTACCTTTACATATAAGGTAGAAAAGCAGACATCCGATGACTATTAGGGAACATTATCCAAGCGTCAGCTCAAAAATGATAGAAAATTTAGGGAAAGTCTTAACCATCTATCTCATTAGCCTAACCTACTAGTGTTTCATAAGTAATTTGTTTCTCATGGTAGACAGAGTGTCGATAGTGTGCAGATGATTTACTTTTTGGAAAAGCATAAATTATGATGGATTAAATCACAGTAGAATAAATTATATTCCATTTGCATGCCAATATGCTCCCTTGGGTGGAAGAGAAAGGCCCAGGGGTGCATCTGATTTGGGTACCAGCATAGACCCTGCAGCCTGGCTTATCTGCACGGCAGTCTGTATTTTCCAAAAATGGTCACTGCAAGGCTCTTCCAGAAAATTTCCACTTCCCTATCAAGAGACAGAATCTATTTCCACTCCCACTGAATCTGAGCAGCCTTGTAACTGCTTCAATGAATAGAATGCCACGGGGTAATGTCTGATTCCCTAGGGTGGATCATAAAAGATAAGGTTCCTGCCTCACTTTCTTTCTCTTGGGCCATGTGCTTAGTGCTGGTATAGAAGTCTGGCTACCCTGAAGCTGTCATGCTGGAGAGATCACAAAGCAACAGAGATGCCTGAACAGCCCAGCTGTTGTCATCTTCCCAGCCCAGGCTCAAGACTCATGAGTGGACTAGCTTCAGATGATTCCAGCCCTCAGCATCTGGGCCAAACCAGCTGATGCTGAGTGGAACAGAGAGGAGCTATCTGGGCTCAGCCCAGGTCCGAATGCAGATTTGTGAGCCAAATAAACACGGCTGTTGCTTTAAGACACTAAGTTTTGAAGTGGTCTGTTATGCAGCACTAGATAAGTGGAACAATTGCCATACCTATGGGAAGGGCACTGAATGCAAACGTCATTCCCTCATTTGCTCAATGGATAAAAGACAGAACCACCAGCTCAAACAGCATGGTTTTTCAAACACAAAATGATGACACTGTATTTAACCCCAAAAAAGAAGCAAGCACCACCCCTGAAAGTTAAATTCAATTTAGGATTCATACATCTTTTGCCACTGACCAATGATGCAGATTAATGGATATATTTATAAATCTATTATTTGCAAAAAAAAAAAAAAAATCCTTCCATATTTCTGCTTTTATTATCTTCAAAAGATCTCTGAGATTCAGGTTAACAACCTCTGCTTATCAATGAAACTTGATTACCATATCTACTTTTCATTTTCATCTACTTATGTTGGTATCTACGGTTTGATATCAAGTGTCCACAAATCCAGTAGAACCAAAATTAAACCACTGGGGTCTACATTATTGTCATAGCTATTGGATGTTAGAGGAAAGTAACCAGATTTTAGAGCTAAATAAAATCCCTGCTCACTTACTGTGTAAACCTAGGCAAGCTACAAAACTTTGCTAAGCACTTTTACTGATCTGTAAAATGGAAATAACACCTATATATCTTGCAGGTGTTCACAGAATTAAATGAGCCTCTCTATATAAAATACTTAGCATGCCTGGTACATCATAGGCAATCAATAAGTTTTATTTCCTCGGCAACCCTGGAGTTTTTTACTGATTGACAGGCTAAACGAGTATGAAGTTCCCTGGGTTTGCCCCAGCTAAAAGAAGCCTTCACAACAAACTCAGGCCCAGCTTCCTATCTGTGAGCCAACAGCCATCTAAACTGGGAATTTCAACAAGACCAGTTACTAGGCCTTCCGTTTTGCTTTGTTTATTTTAGTTGTTTTAATGGCAAATATTTGAGCAAATTTAACTCTGCACCCCAGCTACTGCTTTTTCCTTTGTAACTATGCTGGCAAGGAACTAATTTTGATTATTTGTTTGTTTGTTTTTCATTTAGAGGTCATTGGGGAACTTTATGCCAAAGAGATAGCTGAGCTGAATTACTGATGAGTTACATTAAGGAGGCAAAAAGCAGGTAACCTATGGGTTTTGGAGATTTGGCCAGCAACCTCAAAATATGAGCAGGAAAATGAATGATGTATGGGAAGAACAGAGAACCACATATCCTTCTGGATATCTTAATTTGGTTCAAGCTCAATCTCTAAGTGCCCAATGAAGCTCCTTGGGGTAGACAAAGCATGAGACTGTGAGAACCAGAGACCTGCCTCCCACTTGTTATGGGTTCTTAGGAAGTGACTTTACAGACCTTCATTTCTTTATCCAAAAATCTATGGATTAGGCTAAATGATCAAAAGATGTGTTGACTGACAGGCATCAAGATCACCTGGTCTCATGCTCTCACTTGACAGCTAAGTGAGGCCCAGAGCAATTCAATGGCTTTCCTGATGCCACACCCCTCATGAAAATAGACTTGGGATTGGCATCCAAGGTTTTCAGGCTGTCACTGGTATTCATTTCACAAAGTCTTTGTCTCCTCTAAAATGACTTGATAGGTCAAGTATTTCTTATTTTCCAAGCTAACTTTCATGCCAAGGGATAAAGACGTATTACCATCCTGGACAAGATCCTATCCTTAGGCCTTCATTCTTCAGACTTGGAAAAGCTCTTGTAAGTGCTTTTCACTTGATACATTCCAGGACACAGAGGATGAATTTTAACACAATCACTGGTGATGTCCCTTGCAAGTGGCAGATACACAACAGAAAATGATGGACTTCTGTGCTCTATAACCTACTGATGGCAAGGTCACTATTACACTACGTGCCATCAAGTTTCAGACCCAAGCAAGGTGCAGGGCAAACATTATGGCAAGGCTAGGAAGAGTTTTAACCTGCCAAGTCACCACATACATACCTACCTACCTACCTACCCACCTACCCATCCACCCACCTGATATAAGTATTTCTTAATTCCTCCTGTCTAGGTAACAGAAAAGTTCTTTAAGCTTCACAGGTCTGACTGATTCACCACAGAGTGACTATATTGAAGAACCCTGATTTACCCAAAGAAAGATACCTCCACAGGAGAAGGGAAAGTGAGGTTTCTCAGTCCAGCCACTCAAAATCTAGAGCAAGGGGCAAAGGAGAAAATTCTTCTTGTTCAAATTAACATAAATCAACCACACTGACATTGATATAGAGATCTTAATTAAGAACCAAGCTGGAATATAGACATTTAAATGCTGCACTGATGTAAAACAGAAATTAAAGCAAAATGTGGAAACTGAAACAATGAGAAAGATAAAGGAAATACACTGATGTCATGGAAATGAGCCAGCCTGGACTAGAGGACAAGGGGAGCCTGAGGCATGTTTTCATCTGCTGGGGAGACAATGAGGGGCGTGTTTAGGAACAAGGGTGGAGGTAGTATCTGTCTACCAGACAGATAACTCGTTGCCAGGCAGGTTCTAATACAGCTTGAATGGAAATTTCCTTTAAGAGGATAAGCTCTTTGTAGTTCCACACTTAAAATATGAGATTCTGTCTCCATTAGATTTCTCACACAGGTCTCCCAATCTGACATATGCGGCAGTGAAGAAAAAGGCTAGAGAAAAGCAGTCCTCTCTGGGCTGTCTAGTATGGTAGCCGCTTACCACGTGTGATTACTGAGTGCTTGAAACATGGCTAGTGTGACTAAGGAACTGAATTTTATTTCAAATTTTAAATTTTATTTTTTAATTACAGTTAAAGTTAAATTTAGAAATGGACACTGATACAGTTACTGGAAAACTGAGACACATGTTTGGAATGACTAAGGTAGGTGGACCTAATTTTTTAACTGCAAATTTTAATTTAAATACAGATAAAGGGTTGATCATGTAATTTTAGTGTCCAAATTTAGATGTGCTGTGAGTGTAAAATGTACACTACATTTCCAAGACTTTGCATAAAATATGCAAAACATTATTAATTATTACTTATATTAATTACATGTTGAAATGACAATATTTTGGATATGCTGGGTTAAAAATATACATTGCTAAAATGAATTTCATGTTTCCTTTTACTTTTTTAATGTGGCCACTAGAAAAAAATTTTTTTTTCCTTTCAGTACATATTCATTGTAGCATTCTAGGCAGACAGCAGCAAACCAATCTGGCTACTGGAAAATTTAAAATCACATAAGAGGCTCATATTTGAGGTTCACATTACCTTTTTATTGAAGAGCGCTGCTCAAGATTACGGAAGGTCTAGAGAAGAATACCACTTTTTCCTTTTCTTAATGAAGATCATAGCCAGTACATATTTTGGTTTCTTTGTCAAGATCATACCATATAAGAGCCCAAGGACAGTCTTATTAGATTATACTCTCCCAGTAAATTAAAATTTGGCATTTGGTTTACAAATTTGTCTCAAATGAGTTCACTGATGTCAATCAGCCGGCATGTGATCAATCCTACAGTAAAAAGGACATTGGAGTTCCACACCAAAAAAACTGACCAAAAGAGCAAAACCTGAAACAAAACATTGTGACCTCTAATCTGTGTCCCATGACATCATTTATGGCATCATCAGACTTCAAGTATTTGAGAATATATATCATTTCCCTTTAGTCTTTTACATGACACACACAAAAAAACCACATAAAAAAAAAACAGTGATATATATTTCTAATATATATATGCTAGAGAAGAAACTATTTTAAATACCCTCTGAATATGAATCAAATAGATGGAAAATGATACTAAATGTATATATACTTCATATGTACAAGTAAAACTTTATTAAAGTTCCCCTTTGTTTTATTAACCTTTGCTTTATGAACTGAAATAAAGACATAATCTGACAAAATATTTACATGAATACAAAATATCTACCTTCAGATTAAATATCTTTTTCCACTAAATTGCACTATTTTAAAATCTTAAAAATTTCTAATTTAAAAAAATTAAATCTCCATCTAATTTAAATCTGGGTTTATTCCAGAGTCTAATTGTTATTCTCCCTGACTTAATTCTGAATTGTAAATTCTCCAACCAGTCTCAGTCGAGTCTTCAGAGTAGCATAAACACTCGTTGTGTAATTTTCTTGAGTTAATCTACTCTTTCTTCTCCCTGTTTTTAGCTTCACATGGCATCAAGGGTCTCATCTACTTGGACTCTTTGCCTCTTCAGAGGATGTGCTGTCCTTATACCTTTCCCACACCCTTGCCCCCAGAGTGGCTTACCTTCCGCTCCACCGCCCACTCTGGGCTCCCATTCCCAGGCAGAAAGAACCTGGATGCTGCTGTCTTGCTTTCCTCTCTCTGCGGTCTTGTTCCAATCAGGGAAACATTCCTATGGCAACCAACATGCACCACCATCTCACTCCCCTTCCCTGAAGTTATCCTATTTGCGTGGCAGACATTTGGCAAGGACACTGAATTACTTTAACTTGCCTAGCAACTACTAGCCTGTTCCAGCCCCTCTAAAGGGGGTTGGCTTTTTTTCTCTTATCTTTTAAAACACACTCAGGGACTGGCTGGCTGTGGAAAGGGCAGCTGCCAAGTCAGCCTCACTGGGCACTGGACTGGAGCACACACAGCTGCTGGGCAAACTGGAGCCTCCTCTTGCAATGATGTTAAAAAAAAAAAAATGCCCACAGGCTGGAGGCAATGGGCTGAGAGTAGACACTGGGCTAACTCCAGGGAAATTTCAGTTCTTAGAGAAACTCAGATCTCTCTCATCCTCAGCTATAAGAAGAATCAAATTATCAATAGCTGCCTCCATTCAGAAAACCAGGTTTATCCATTCCCTATGCACTTTGGACCCCTCCTGTTTTTATTTAGCATGTAGTTTAACTTACTGTCTTAGGCTGTTTTATGTGGCTCTAACAGAATGCCCAAGACTGGGTAATTTATAAAAAACAGAGATTTATTTCTTATACTTCTGGAGGCTGGGAAGTCCAAGGTTAAGGGGCCCACACCTGGCGAGGTATTTCTTGCTACTTCCCATAGTGGAAGGACAAGAGAGCATGAGAGAGAGGAAGGAAGGGAGCCAAACATTATTTTATCAGGAACCCACTCCCGCAATAACTAGCCTACTCCCATAATAACGACATTAATCCACTCATGAGGGGAAAGCCCTCATGACCTAAGTCATCTGTTAAAGGCCCCAGCTCTCAACATTGTTGCACTGGGGATTAAGTTTCCAACACATGAACTGTGGGGGACACATTCAAACCATAGCACTTATAGACTGTACTTTATTCATTTAGGTTATTTTGGAAACAGGAACTAACTCAGTCCCAAATGACTGATGCTGCTGTTCATATTTTTTCCCCTCAGTGAATTCTAAAAAAATACTCAAAGTGTCTATAATCTAATTTGGGTGCCCTAAAATGAAATACTTCCTCTGTAAATCCATACAGGTAGAGAAGCTTGAGCAACGAATAAGTGGTTTATTGAGCTCTTGGGGTGCTCTGCTGATAGAATTCCATGCTTGCCTGGTACCCTTTTAGAACAGAAGCCAGCAGTAGGTGTTTGCTTTTAACAGCTACAAGTGAGATAATCAAGTAAGGTCCTATAGAAAAACAAAAGCTAAGGATAAGAATTTCTACTGCTAGCTGTGGCCAACTGCCCTCCTCCAAGGCCACTGTTGCCACGGGGAGAGTTGCCAATTTAGGCCAGGAATAGAACCAAAAGTTGACATGGGTAGACGCTGTCCATCCTTTATGAAATGACCACCTCCTGCTGGCGGGGAGCAAAAGACCCACTTTTCTATGCTTGTGACCTTTGAATTTCTTCTAAAAAGAAGCACTTCCATGGCTCTTCAAGGACAAGGACAATGACAATTTTTGATTGCCGGACCCTGTTTCAGTGATGACACATCGTTAGTGCTCAGTAAGTATGTCAAGCTAGGGCTGGGTCTGGAGCTCACAGACCCCTCAAACCCGTTGTCCAGACTGGGTCACAAACCCTTTACATGCAGATCTATGAGCTAGGTAATCAGCAAAAAGGTCCCAAGAGCCTCAGGTTTGAGAGCATGGCCATAAGGGGTAGACGCCCAAGGCAGTGAACACCAACCAAACATAGCTCCATGCATGCACACTAACTCCACCCATACACAACTCATGTACAAAGAATGCACTGCACCACCCCCAACCAGACCTAAGGCTAGAGGGCCTGATTAAATTATTCTATTTTCCCAACAATCCATCCCTTGAGGCTCCCTCACTATACAATCTATGCATTCAGAATCTTCTGCGATGTTCCCTTAGTGAGGATAAATGACCCTTACACTTATATAACCTATTGTCTGTTCAATATGCCCCAAGGCTTGTAGTTTTGTCCTTTAAAGTACTAGCCACCTATGTCCTGTATACCCAGGTTGAACTAGTTACTTGGGGAGACAGTTCAGGCAGAAACATGGGGAGACCCTGGCTGCTTGGCTGTTGCAGTTATGGGACCTAGGGGTGAACTGGGTCACCTGTGGATCACCCATTGGTTGTCAGTCTGGTCCCACAGGCTGCTTGTGTTTCCATTTCTCATGCACAACAAGTCGTGCCTGGAGATGCACAGTTTCCCTCAACTCACCACTGAGTTGGTTGTCTTCCCTGGTGTGAGAGGCAGGAGTGGCCAGTCACTGCACGTCATCCTCCAGAATAATCATCCTTGCTTCCAACAACTCTGCTTTCTGCCACAAATCTTGATCAGTTTGCAGCACATTTAGCAGTAGCCAGGACCGGTCAGCAGACTGGGCACCACATGCTCAAGGATAGCCACATTTCCTCCCCCTCCCAAGGGGTTTTCCGTTGTAGTGCCTGGTCTATGCCGCCTTGCAATACAGTGAGCAGCAACCAGATCCTGGTCAACAGGAAGGTGGCCATAGGGCAGAACATATTCAAAGTAGCCACATTTCCTCCTTCTTCCAAGGGCTTTCGGCTCCTATATCTGCTCAGAATCCTGTCACAGACTATGCCAATTGTTGAGTTAGGGCTGGGTCTGGAGTTCACAGACCCCTCAAGCCTGTTGTCCAGTCTGGGTCACAAACACTTCACATGCAGGTCTATGAGCTAGGTAACCAGCAAAAAGGTCCTTGGAGCCGTAATTTCAAGAGCATGGCCATGCGGGGCAGATGCCCGAGGCAGTGAACGGCAACCAAATGGTGGCGTCACACATGCGCACTAACTCCACCCACACACAACTCGTATACAAAGAATGCTCTGCACCACCCCCAATCAGACCTAAGGGAAGGGGGCCTGATTAAATTATTCTATTTTTCCAACAAAGTATATGCTGAAATGAAACTCAGATAGAGCAGCAACTAAAAATATAAATTAAACTAAGATACTATTTTCCCCTATCACACTTACAAACTAAAATTTTTGTCACATTCAGTATTGACAAGGGTGTGGAGAAACATGAGATTCTTATACACTGTTGTTGGAAGTATAAATTAGTGCAGTCATTTTGGAGGACAACTGGCAACATTAAGTGATCCTAAAAATGCACATACTCTTTCACCAGTAATTCCCTTGATTTCAATATATCCTACAAATATATTTATAAAAACACAAACAGATATGCCAAGAGATGTTTATCATAGCATTGCCTTCATCAGGATAAAATTGGGAAAACCTAAATGTTGATAAATAGAAGGTAAGTTAAATTATGGCATACCACCACAATAGAATACTATAGAGCCATTAAAAATGAGGTGGATCTGTATGTACTGATATGGGTAGATATCCAAGATATATTGCTAAGAAAATATATTACACAACAGAATACATGTTTCTATATTTACATTTATATAAGCATAGATGTGTATTGTGTGTGTATATGTCTGTATATACGATATATATGTATATATTTGTCTGTGTGCTTGTATATGAATACAACACTAGATCATTTCTGGAAAGATTTTCAGAAACTTAACAATCGTTACCTTTAAGGAATGATATTTAGGAATGACAGAACAGGGAGGAAGATCCACTTCACAGCTTGTTTTTAAATGTTGATTAATTTTTAAAAGAAGGAACATCATAATGACTCATACTTTAGAAACATGTTAATAATTCATAATTGTTTTTGTATTATTACATAGTTTTTCAAAAAAATAATAAAATACAGACAGCAGGTTATTTTTACCATTCAGGTACCACTGAATGAGTAACAGAGGAGTCTCTAAAACCACCCCCAGCTCTAGTGGAAGCTGCAAGAAACTATGGAAGTGAAAGCAGCAGCTCACGTGAATTGTTTACAAAGTTTGTACTTTTCATGGTAAATATATCAAAATTTTATCAGAAATTAAGAAATCATATTAAGGCTATGTATATTAAGATAAAAATTGTGGAAAGAAACAAATATGCATTGTAATACACAATAAATAAACCAAAATAAATATCTCTTCCTAACTCTTGAGTCATTTTTTGGGGGGCGGGGGGAGGTGGAGGGAGCAGAGAAATAAGTCCTGCTGCTGCAAAATTAGAATTCAGAAGCACCAGAAGCTCTGTACGTATATAAAAAGGAAGAACCAATAAAACTGGATTCAAGAATTCTAAATGACGTTTAATCAAGAAAAAGACAGAAAGCTGCACATGTGTCTTTGGGGGCATTACTTAACCCACAAAGAGGGACACCTGAAGAGAAATTTCCCTTAGTCGCTATCAACTCAATAACAAGAAAATAGGAACCATGATATAAAATTATTTTTTTTCAACTTCCAGAGGTTAGAAAGAACATTCCATTTTTAAAAACAGAGCAGTAAGGCTTATTTCCATGTTATTCCCAGCCTCCCAAATATTCCTCCTACATTTTCCTTATAAACTCAAGAGAAAAAAAATTTCCCTGGCACTCATTATAAAACTCCAGAATTCTCTTGACATTGCCATTTTAACTGTCTATTGTTCTCCTAACTCCAGGAAATCTCTGAAAAGCCAGACATAATGACTGTTGTGATGGTTTTCAGTAATAAAAAGTGAAGTTTACTGTCAAAAGAAGTGCTCTCTCCATTTTCATCATACGTAAAACAAGATGCTTCCCTGAGTATCTTCGTAGACAGATGAGCTTCTCTGAGACCCTGAAAATGTACTACAAAGGATGAAAGAATTAATCAAAATGACAGATAAATTTGTGGGAGTTTTTCCCTTTTAGCTAAAGCAAACTGTGTGATTTATTTCCCAATTAGTACTGATTTTTTGATCAGAGACCTGGCTTTTTGCTCTAGAGCTGGTAAGGGCAGATTCCAGATATTAATTCAACAAAGGAGTAGAAAATAAATTGGGAGTTGGTGCTTATTTGGAATACTCTAGAATCTAGATTAAATTGAGTCACTATGTAACATGTTGCATTATAACACTCCTCCGGTAGCTATGTAAAGTCCCCAAGATTCCAAATCCCATTCAGATGAGAGGCCTGAGTCTTTTGCACAGATATTCCGGTCAGAGGAGCAGAAAGACCAGGATTCAGAGCCCCTGGATTCAAGTGATGCACAGTCCCTACCCTGCAGAGCCATAGAAAGCAGACCCACTCTCATTTGCCACACCTCCCATGTGAACAAATGGGGACCAATGTACCAGATAAAGTGAGATAACACATAGAACCAGTTTGAAAAATACATGACGCCAAAATGGCCTTACTAATAACAAGAGCAAGAGTTTGCCTTTTAAAAATTGTATTGTAAAAACATGCGTGACTCAGTAAAAACATGCATTTTAAAAAACTGCATAACTCAGTTTCCTTATTTGTAAAATGGGAATAATGACACTCACTTCATAGATGCTCTGAGGATTAAATGAAAGAACATATGAAATGCTCTTAGAAGAACACCTGGCATAGATAGAGCAATTACTCAAAAATATTAGCCATTACATGTGTTTAAAGCTACTTTATTTACTTAGAACTGTGGAGCCCTAGAAACGAACAAAAAGCGAGGATCAGCTATGCCCACAGCACCTGCTTTGCTGTAACCAGTGGCCCAGTCAGGCATAAAGAAATAACCACAGGAGAAAAGCTGGGATAGGACTTGGGCCAAGCACTCCAAGTATAATGAGGGGTAAAAGACTGTATAAATCTTTCTATTAAAGGTTAAATGGCTTATACACTAAATGTGAGATGTACAGGAACAGGGATTCCCTCTCTTGAGACTGTATGCCTGGATGGTACATAGTATGTGCCTCCCCCCCCCCAAAATATTTGAAAGATAGGTGAATAGATGGATGGGATGAACACAGGTAGTGTTTTAATACCACCCTCTTGCAGAGTTCCTATCATAATATAGACTGCTTGATATTAAAAGATAGTTTATATGACAAACAAAGGAAAACCCGAAAGACGTATGTGCACCCATGCCTTAATTCATTAAGTATTTACTCAGTGTTCACTGTAAGTCAAGCACAGTGTAGAAGTTAACAAATAAAGTTCAGTTTATGCAATTACAGAAATCAAACCAAGTTTTTAGGGGAAGAAGTTGTTGGGCTCTATTTTGGACTGAAATCTAGATATAGGGGAGATAACTGAGCACATAGCTCACTAGTTGGTTTCTTATAGCCAACTCTTCTCTGCATTCAAACCTTAGTGATGCTATTTAAGTGCCAGGACATTTTCATCTTAAGAAAATGAAGGAAAATTGAAAATCTTGTTCAAAAGGATGTAATTGTATGATATGGTATTCAAGGGATTTAGAAGCACGTAATTAATTACAATAATACCTCACAACAAATCCACACTGATGGAAGGAAGACATGTGTGATAATATTGAATTATGGACGAGTTTTAAAAATATGGAGTTTTATTAGAGTAATTCAAATTAAATGCTAATAAAATATCACCAAGTAGAAATCCTCCTAGGACTACTCTAACAACTAGAATCACTCATAATCATTACATTGTTAGGATGCAAATAGATGCAAGTAAGGCATTTGAAAACAGCCCTTCCTCTCAAGCAGGTTAATATGTTTCCTAGCAAATTTATTTACACTTTTCATTTGCTTTGTGGATCCTTTCTTCATAGATAAAGCAAAGTAAATTTCAGACTTAGCCTGGAGAAATCATTAAGAACCATGAATTAACAGGGTACAAGTGAATTGCATCACTGAAGAGAGAACCAGGGTTCTGTCGGATAACTACAGCCGACTACATCTGGATTTATTTTTAAATTAGTGTTTATACTCCACTCTTCATCTGCGTTATCATGAGAGGCTCTGTCTACACACAAAGGAGGACAGACCTGTTGAATGAAGTCAGCGTGCTGAATGGACCAGGAGAGTGAGTGGAGCGCCAGCCCTTTTTTCACTCCTTCTTTTGCTATGTTATTTTTCTTTCTGATCTGATATTGTGCAATACACTCTGTCAGCTTGTTCTAACTGAGGGGCCTGAGAAAGATGGACCTGACAACTTAGACTCCAGAAAAGCTCACATGAAAAACACATTTTTCATCCTGTGTGCAATCAACAGCCCTTGGTGAATGGAGTTAGTACATTTCCCACGCACTTCAGAGGCTGCAAAGAATGCTGACAAATGTTATCATGTTTGATACAACCATCTGTAAGATAAGAAAGGCAGGTGTCTTCATTTTACAGGTAGGAGAGGTTAAAGACATGATCAAGGTCACACTATCACTTGATAGAGCCCAGAATCAAGTCCAACCTTCCTACTCTTGGTCTGTGATGATGTCCCCACACCATACTTCCTTTTTACAGGTAGGAGAGGTTAAAGACATGATCAAGGTCACACTATCACTTGATAGAGCCCAGCATCAAGTCCAACCTTCCTACTCTTGGTCTGTGATGATGTCCCCACACCATACTTCCTAAAAAAAAAAAAAATGTCAAGGCCTTTTTACACACCCCTACGGGGAACTGATAACCCCCTGGCATCCAATCCACTTAGATCTATGCGGAAGCAGAATGATTTCACAAGGCATGTAGATTCTGGGACTGCCACTTTTCAGAAGTCAAGTTCAGTTTTATCTGCATCTACTCCTCTGCTAGTGCAAAACACAGTTTGGGGCAACACCCAAGGCAAATTACCTGTTGTTCTGAATTTTTATTTCTTAGTGAATTTGAGATGTTCATTGGGGACAGGGGTGGCTAAGCTTGTAAGGATAAACAAGAGGCAAGTTAAAAGTATTTTGCAAGCATAAGTCTTTAACAAATGCTTAATTAATTTGTCTCCAAAACTTTGGGTGTTCTCTTTCCCTTCTTATTGGAAAGAATGATTTCTATTTAAAGGCTTATGGAACTCTACAACCATAATTAATCTATTAACATGAGGGAGATTATTTGTTCATCAGAGACATAGCAAAAATCTGATAAAATTTTAATATCAGTTTAGGTTTGGGGAAATCTCAGTATTGGAAGGTCTTAAGATGCTCTTGAGATTATACCATTGAGTAGTTCCCACACCTGGATGGGCATCAAAATCCCAAAAGAGGGCTTATACTCAGTGGGTGTGGGAACCACTGATCTACGAAGCCCCAGAGACCAGAAGGCCTTGTTAAGTAGTGGGCAGCCTGTTAAGTCCATTCTGCTCCTCCCCCAAAAAAGCTCAATGAGAAACCCTAAAGACATTTCAAAATAGCTCCCCCATTCCTGACCACCTGTGGGACTTTGTGCATTAGAGAGTTGCAAACCTCACATGTGTGCTGATTATTCCAAAGAGCAACTAGAACTGTTCAAGAGAAAAAGCAGCCAGCAACAGGGGCTTCAAGGCCACTTTGAGAACAACTGATACCTCTAATTTTCTTCCAAAACTACTGCACTCAGTCTAACCCCACAAATCTTCATTTAGCACTTAGTATGTGCAAGGCATTGGCGCCTCCTGCCTTTGGATTTAGAGTAAAACATGACAACTTAGCCGCAAGCTAACAGATGCGGACAGATACACAGACACACACCACATACACCTTCGCAAATGCTGTACAAGTAAACCCGTTAAGGAGAACATTATTAGGAAGGGACGGCGAGGTCAGCACTGATTACCATGGCAACAACAACCAATGACACTGTGATTTTCAGCTCCTAGTGCAAATGATTTGAGATCTGAGTCTCCCCAGCAAGGTTTCTGTTGGCTTTTGCAAGGAGCATAGATAGACTTGCTGTCTTCCATTTGGCATTTGTTTTTGTCTCTGACAGAAAGGAATGTGCTCTTCATTAAGGGTTGTTCACAGTCCAGATACAAAACAAAGAATAAAGGGTTCAGAACTCTATTACTCACTGATTGACTTGCTTCTGAGCAGTCATCAGAAATTGCTCAGCTCTAGCCTATTAAAAGCCATTAGGTCACTCACATGGCATGGATCCCTGGTACATTAGAACAAGTTTCAACCTCATTCGTTCCATGTGGGATCAACATTCGTTTGATGCTCTTTTCTTAGAGTAAACTATCAGCCTGTGAAATGGTCTGAATACACTTAAATGATTCCCAGCACACCAAGCCAAAATGAGTACTATTTGAATTAAAATGAGTACTATTTGAACTAAATCAAAATACAGATATATTTTCCTTTGAATGCATTGGTATCTCATAGCTGACAATATAACGCTTAGCAAAATATGTTTTGGGTTATTCTGAACCCAAGTCAATTTATAATTTGACTGAATTTGGTGATAGGGTATTCACCCTGAGGGGAGATGGTCCTCAAATTGGAAGGCATCTTAGAGATAATTTAATCCCTCTTCATAGCCAGGATACAAAAAGAGTACATGTAGTATAACCCAATTTCATTTATTTATTTAATGAATAAATATTAAGTATATTTAAAATAAGTATTAACATAAATATTTATGTAAATAAATAAATGCATTTATATGTATATAAAATACAAGCATACTTCAAAAATTTCATGGAAAAATAGAATTAAAAGATAATACAAATCTTTCCATGAATTTTCAAGTACCCTCATATGTATATATATATACATTCACACATATTCATATAAACACAAATATATACACATATAAATGTATAAAATAGACAGTATATATTAAAGGTTTAACATTAATCAGTAAAACAGTAGAATTATGGATACTTTTATTATCTTTGTTCTGATATTTTCTATTTTTCCCTCTTTTCGGGAAGTTGAGCTATTCATTACCCTCACTTTATGACATATTATCTTCATTGATTCTTGAAAGATTCTCTCTTGCTTTATTTATTGTTACCCTCTTTGTCAGCACTTCTCCCCCTCATCCCTCATACAACCCTCATACGTCCATTCCGAGGTGCTTAACAGGTATCTCTTTTGTTATGTGCTGTTATGAAATATGTACCATTTTGTGTTGCATGTATTATAACTTGGGGAAGTGCTTCTGTGCTGTAAGAGTACCTCATTGCTTTTTTACTTTTCTCACTTGGCACTATGCCCTTAAGATCCGTCCATGTTGATAAACATTCATCCGATCAATTGCTTCTAATTGCTACACGGTACTACTTAACGATCATTCACCAAATTTTAACTGCCCACTTCCTTAGTGAACGACACTCTGGTTACCTCCAACTACCTCTTACCATCACAATAACCCTGTGTGAATATTTTATGTCTGTTATGGTGTGATAAACACAGACACAGACACACACACACAGACACACACACACACACACAACAAAAAGGTTTTCACACATCTCTAAGAGTGTAACTGCTAGGTCACGGGATATGAGTGGCCCTAATTTGATCAAGTGGTGCCAAAGGGCTCTCCAAAATGGTAGTAGCATCAGCCTATGCTCCTATTAGCAATGTATGAGGGTCCCCACAGCCCCAGAAACATTTAGCATAATTAAGCTCTCTAAAATGCTACACAATAACGTCATTATTGATTTAGTTTGTATTTCTCTCATTAGTGACATGGAATATATTTTCTAATGCTTGATGCCATTCTGAGTTGCCTCATCTGTAAACTGCCTGTTCAAATCCTTTGCCTAAATTTTCTACAAATAACATGTATTGCTTTAAAAATAATCCCCTGCCCTCAGGGAAACCAGTTGAATAAGACAGGCAACAAGAAAAACCCACACATGAGAACAGATGGCAATGAATCTGTCTTCTGAAAATGGCAGTGACTTGAGAGTCAACAGTGAATTTGAGAATTGCACAGTAACAGCAGCAGGGACAGCAATCACTAACGTTATGTGAAATACACCTGCTACAGGGCCTGGCATACACTAGATGTTCATTAAACACCACTCCCTCCTCCATCTTCTAAGACTATCACAACATATCCGTGAGAATGAAAAACATGCATTATTTTTATTCCAATTAATGGAAAACAAAATGGCCTGGACGGATGCCCTGACTTGCCTGATTAGCAAGAGAGACATGACTAACTCACATGCATCTAGCTCCTGTCTCCATTTCTATGAGTGTAAGCTTGGAGGCAGAAAGCCTGGCTTTGTATCTCAGCTCTTCAACTTATTAGCTCTTTGCTTTACAATAGTAAAGTCATCTCTTTGAACCTCAGTTTACTCCCATCGAATGGGGTAATAATGATGATATTTCCTCATGGGGTTGTATTAAGGATTAAATGTCTCCATGTAAGCTATGCAAAATAGTGCCCAGCACCTAGTAAGTGCTCAGTGATTTTTAGCTGGTGCTGTTAACATTACTACTGTTTGGCTTATCCTTGAGGTGTGGGGATTGTACTAAATCGATACTGTAAACAGTCTTTTATGAATGCCTTCCAATAACACGGTTTTTAGAATTCGTTTTGGAAGGTTAAAGGCTACAAAACAGCATATGAATACTATATATCTTAAATATTGTATTTAATTTTAAATATTATTCATGATCCTTTTTTTTTTCTAATTTGGTTTAAAAAACATCTTGAAGAGATAAACCTTTTTTTTTTCTCTGAAATTTTCTGGGGTAAACACCAGGTCCTCCAAGGTCCTCCTCTCGTCTCTAGTAACACATCTGAGGAATTCACTGACTAGATAAAAGAAAACTGCTGGACGGTGGGCCTCCATACATAGGCCAGCACTTTCGTTCTCCTTGTACAGGACTGTTCTTATTCACATTTCCATCCATGGAGGTAAGAGAGGATATCAACCAAAGAAATAAAGCAACTGGTGGTAACTGTAGCCTGAATACAACCCTCATTTTTCTCAGCTTTAAAAAATAAAATAAACTGGAATTGACAGGCACAGGAATCAAGTCAAGCATGTGTCACAAATGCTGGGGAAAAGGGGAGCAGCAGCAACAATTTAAGGACTGCATGCAATCTTAAGTGCTCAAAACTCACTGAATTACAAAAACCAATACTATGGTGCAAAGAGAACAGTTAGGAATTCTAGTATTTAAGTATGTGTTCAGTTACGGTGTAACTAGTCAGGGTCTCCTCAGTTTTCTTACTGTAAGGTGAGGTGTGGGACAAAATATCCTCTCAAGTTTCCTTCTAGCCCTAAATTCTAGGATTTTACAATTGATTCCTAAATCTAGATTTAAAAAAATTCCTACATGCTTATATTGATACTACCACAATTACATTAGTGGTGCAATTTATTATTTTCTTATATCTTTATTATATCTGAAGTTACATTAGTGATGCAATGCTCATCTCTTTGCAACCTGAATGCACACATGAGAATCCAGGTGCCACATCTAATTGGAAGACAAGGATTCAACCTACTGAAAATGGCCAATGCTCCCTTTGAGGACATCATTTTGACTATGCTCTTCCTAGACATGGCTCCCTTGACCATGCAGGCTCAGAGGCGTAGAGCTACTTCTTTCTCCATGTGTATTTTCTTCTTCTCAAGGTAGACCTGAAAAGGGTAGAATACCTAGAATTCTCAGAGAGCCCCAGAATTAGCCACTGAACACTGTGCATGCAGGATCTGCTGAGAAATGTCCAGTACACACAGCCATACACTTAAATCAACAAACAAGACCCTGGGAACTACCTTGAGACCCAGAACAAATGAATATATATAGATATATATATTCAAACAAATTAACATTTGTTTGTCTCGTGGGCTGGGAGAGGGACTTCATTTGTTAATTTATGTTTTTAAATGTTTAAAATTTTATAAGAGATGCAATATAAGTAAGTACAAAAGAGTCATCCTCCTACAGCTCCTCACCTCACAGACGGCCATGAAGTATTTTTTTTAAAAAAAGGATGGAGGGCCAGTTCCACTCATAATGCTTCTTTTGAAAACACAAATTTGTTTCAATGCAATTGATACATTAGAGAACAATTTAAGTAAAATGCAAATTTTGTGTTTATGAGAAACACTAGGTGACTGCAGAAAACCACACCCAGCTGAACCAAGGCATGTGCACATATGTGGGCACACCTCTAACACCCACTGCTACCTAGTGCACCGAGTGTTAAGAGCCAACCATCCATCTGCTGTTACATCTTTCCTTCCAGTTTCAGAAAACCCTCCTTCTACCACTTCACAACTCACAAGCTGCAACCTTTCCAATGTCCACTTCCACAAGTAAACTTAAGGTTTTATTCAAGGAAAAGTCCCATACTCCTTGTAGCACTTATGTATTTCTTAACCATTTAGCCATGTTAATTAATGGTGTTAGTGTTTTTATTAGGTTTCTATCTTTTTGTTTTAAGGTGTCACTGACAAAAGTTTTTGAGTGTTGTGATGCTAACCCCATACTCCCCATAAGCCCTATGGTTTTTGTTGCACAATTCTGCATAGCATGGTGATTTTCTGCTTTATAGTAGAACTGACAATGTCTTTCTACAGCTTAAATTCTCTGATTTCTCCCTTAAGGCTGCAATGGTCATATTAATTAACTTCCAATTGATAAACAAATTTGGCTACTTAATCATGGAACCCATTCTGCTTTTATTGGAACATCTAGGTGATGGACAGCTCTGATTTTTATAGGCCCCCAAGTACATAAATGTTTGATTAGTCACTGTGCATGAGTGGGATTGGGGGAAGAGGGTAAAATGTTCAACTCACAAAATGATTCTTATTCTCAGCTCCAGAAAGCACAGGGTTTCTAACAATCCTTTTAGAATTCCTTATAGATGTTATTAAATATCAGAAAGTTCCTTTACAATGACAATATGTGTTGGCAAGACTGAGACCCCCCTTAGAAGCTAACCAGTTGTCACAAACTTTTAACAAAAACCTTTGTTATGTTTTTCTGATAGTAAAGGTCACACATACTCACAAAACATGAGTAAAGGGAAAATTTAAAAGGCCATCCTAACCAGGAAGCAGATTCAGGGATGGGGTAAGATTCAGTGATACATTTTGCCACATTATTTGATAATTAAAAAACAAAAACAAGTGATTTTACATTTTCCCAGAGTCATTTTGTTCCTGAGGGGACTTATGACCACCATCTTTTTCCTTATTATCATTCCTCCTAAAATCCAACTCCTTGCTTCACTACAGCCATCAATAACAGATGCCAGAATTTGTCTTTGTTGTTTGTCCCCACCTGCCCCCAGTGGGAAGGAGTTGTTTTCTTTTAAAAATAAAAAAAAAATGCATTACTATTAATGTGGATAAAGCATATAAACCCTCACCACACAACACACTCTGCAAGCCCTCAAGGCCTGTTCTTGTTTTCCGACAGATGAATGTATCAATACAGACCTGCCAACTGTCTCCCTCCAGAAGATGCCTGATCTCCTCCTTTATGGAGAGGGACTGAGTGGGGTAAGAGGAAGCATAGGCACTTTCAACTCCATTTACTGATGACAGTCAAGGACATAGCTGAAACCTGGTATAAGTCCTTAGCTATTTTCTTAGACTTAAGGCAAGGTACGGAGGAAGGGCCAGGTTGCGTGTGAACAAATAATGTGTGTTCACATGTTCACTGTACTTGAAGGCACATATGTATGCCTTGCCCTATTTCTAATTGCTTCAGAGCAGCTTACAAAGATGCATCTTATATAGCATAATAAAATACATGTAAAGTATTAAAAATGAAGCAAAGGAGCATATGTGTACATATATGTACGTATATTCATATATAGGAATACACCCATATTGGAGTCATAATTCAAACTCAAATTAAAGAGAGTCTTTATAACAAGGAGAGAAGGTGGAAAAATCCTCAGTTCAGAAGGAACCCAGGAAAAAGAGAGACTTAGGTGAAGGAAAGTCACACACTGCAGCCAGAGTCCTAGGTTTAAATACCAGCTCTGCCATTTATTTCCTGGGCAAGTAACTTAAACTTTTTGAGTCTCAGTCCCTCCTAGATAAAACTGAGAATACTCCCCTGTAAGACTGTTATTTTCAAGATTAAATGACAATGTTCCTAACGTAATAGGAGATCACAAATTTTGCCCTAAATCTCTGGCTTTATACTGTGTTCAGAAATTCAGATTAGATGGGCACCCCAGAGTTCAGACATGGTCTTCATTGTCTGGGGCACTATTGGAAGGTCAGGATATGAGTGTACCCCATGACCTTCAAAACCCAAGGGGCAGTAGATCAGAGCCAAGTTAGGTCAACAGGGTGATAAAACTGAGAAACCTCAGAAGGACTGTGGCCCGATTTCAAATCTTTCATATTGGGAGAACCCTTAGGACAGTGATTCTCAAAATGCGATGCCTGGACCAGAAGCATCAGCATCACCTGGGAACCTGTTCGAAATGCAAATTATTGGGCCTTACTGCACACTTATTGAATCAGAAATCTGGGGTTGAGGGGCATAACAATTGGATTTTAACAAACCTTCCAGGAGATTCTGATGCATACACAAGTTTAAGAACCACAGACTTAGGAAACAGTTTTGCTTCAGTAGGTTCAGGAGTTTGTTCCAAGTCAGTGTTTAGAAAAGGTCTGATTTAGTTCAAGAATCTCAGTATCCCTCTGGCCCTGTTCTGTAATCTAGATTAGCAAGGGATTCACACCACCATCTGGCTCTGTGAGAGCAAGATTCTGGTCACCTAGCAATGCTCAACACCTCTCAGACCATAAGAAGTCATGATCAATTCCTGATCCAACCAGAAATGTCACAAACATGCCTTTCAAATGGAATTGGAGAATTTCTGGACAGAAAGCAATGGGAAATGTAATCCTCTTAGAATTAAAGGAGTGTAGAAAAAGAAAACAAAATAAGCTACTGGAGTGTGTCAGTAGGATCCACAGTGGAGAACTGATGTAGAAATACTTCCTTTCTCACAGCAGCACCAACGACTTGCTTTTCCTTGTCACCTGTCTGCTCAGTGTTGCCAGTTGTGGTTGCATGTGCAAACAGGCAAGCTGCTATTCCTGGTGACCACCTTCCCTCCCCGCGACCCCTCCCTCAGATGAACTCCAGAAGCACCAGAGTTTGATTTCATGTAGCTCTCACCATATCTAGGCCCTTTGATTTTCTTCCTTTTCACTTCTCTTTTTGCTCATCTGATTGCATTTTCACTGATGCTCTGAGGGAAGGAAAAGAACTTGGCAAAATAGTCAGGATTGGTGAAGAAGAGATGCAATTACAGTGGAAGCTAAAAAAGATGATTTGTGATTAACAAGTGAATTTCAGTCATCCTGTAAGGGTTCTGTAACAGTCTCTGTCTCCACTTACCAATCCTGAAAAGAAAATCGCAATTCCCAAGTGCAATTACTATTTTATAGTAATGTTGCACCAAAACAAAGATCATTCTATCAGGCAGGAGGCTGCACTTCCTGCAAGGTGTTAAGTAAATGCTATAAATCACAGCAATTTATTAAAATTGTAATTATTAAACAGAAATATTAAACACATTACACAATATCTATGGCACAGACTTGCTTACTTATGCACTATTAATGCGTGCAATGGCATACTTTCTAATTTTTTCCACCATAACCTTTATGAGTTTTAGAAATTAAATAATATAATTCTTACAGTTACAAAGGAATACTCATCTTACACAGAAACCTTGGACAACTGTCAGCAAATCGATATTTACTGTGTCTAATAACAGTGTATAAAGTTTCCAAGGAACATCTTTGATTGTAATATTTGTCCTATTTCCTCTCCCCATGACACTTCTATTTTGATGAAAATATCCCACAAAAGGAATCGTAAGTCATGGAATGTTTTGATTAGAATGAACTTAGAAAGCATCTAATACAACCCTCCCTCACTCTATGAGCAAGAAACCTGTGACCCAGGGGGGGTCAAAGAGTTGCCCAAGATCACACAGCTAGGTAGAGGTACAGTGAGAACTAGCACTTTCATTTCTGGACTCTCCAACCTACTGCTCTTTCCACTATGTCATTCTGCCTCTGGGCTCCAAACAGAGCTAACAAGGCATGACAGTCTCTGTGGTCACCTGCAGGACGAAGTACACCCACAACATAGAAAGGTCATCTTTTAAGACAAAGTTCCTGTAGGAGATCTATCAGCCCTTATAAGGTTCAACCAAAATCCAAAGATGTGGAGACATTTTAGATCACCTCCTCTAAACTTGGATTTCACATCACTTAAAAAGAAAGCATTCAACTCACCCACATCACTCTCCAGAGAAAGTTGTGGCTTAGAGGCCATGGCTGTTCACTGGCAGGGTTCAGGTAGAGGCATTCCAAGCCCTAAAGGCGTCCGACACTAGAAATGTGTCACCTGATTCCTCCTGGGTATCCTGGTAAATCATGTACCATCACTCTTTTGGCAACTGAGGTGACATCAAGGTCTTGCTGTAACTAAATCCCCTTTCTTTCTTTTTTTTTTTTTTTGTTCTTTTTGAGACTGGCCACACTGTGCTCAGCCAGTGAGCGCTGTGAGTGCACCGGTCATCCCTATATAGGATCCGAACCCATGGTGGGAGCACTGCTGCGCTCCCTAGCGCCGCACTCTCCCGAGTGAGCCATGGGCTCAGCCCTAAATCCCCTTTCTAATTTGACTCCACTAGAAGGCTCCAGATCAGTTTTCCTACTACACACTTTTCCCTGCTATGTCTGTTTGGTTGAAATATAACCATCATCTGCTTACACACCATATATACTTTATCCTGGTGGCAACCTAGAGATTTGCCTCTGGCACACTCCCAGGAAAAGCCATTTCAACTTTCAGGGGCTAATGCCAGCCTTATTGGAATGTGGGAAGTAGGAAGTTTCCACTAACTAAACAAAGGTAAAAATAAAATGATTCCTAGGATTGCAAAAGGAGGCAGACACATATTTTAAGATTTTCAGACTCAAAAAAAAGATGAAGAGGAAGTATTTGGAGGGTATTTAATTCCTTAGTGTTTGCTCTCCGGCCCAAATGACATGGAATTCAGTTGATCTGTAAATACTCCATAAAGCAAGAGAATCTCCAATAGTCTATTTTTCCAAACACTCTACTGTCAAAATCCTTCAGAATAAAAAATATGGTTTTTAGACTGGCAGGCAAGTTTTTTACAATCTGTTCAGCACCGTTTTAATAAGATTAATTACTTACTCTTTTTAAACCCATGCTGTATTAGCTATTTATTACTGTAAAACAAATTAGCCCAAAACTAAGTGGCTTAAAACAACAATAAACATTGATTATCTCTCATAGTTTCTGTGGGTCAGGAATCTGGGAGCAGCTTGACTGGGTGGTTCTAGCTCAAGGTCTCCTGTGGGCTTGCAGTCACAATGTTGTCCAGGACTGCAATCATCTAAAGGCTTGAATGGTACAAGAAGATCTGCTTCCAGGATGGCTCTCACACATGGACCTCACCAAAGGGATGCTCCAGTGTCCTCAGACATGGCAGCTGTTTTCCCTCAGAGCGAAAGATCCAGTAAAGCAAGCTGCCAGCTGCAATGTCTGTTACGACCTAGCCTCAGAATCAGACACCATTATTTTTGCAGTATCCTGTGGGTTTTGCAGGCCAGTCCTACTCAGTTTGGAAGGGGAATACACAAAGGTGTGAATGCCAGTAGGTGGGGATCATGGAAGGTCATCCAGGAGGCTAGCTATTATACCCACCAAACTAGCCCACCTCACTGCCTTTGCTCATGCATGCTCCACATGGTTTGCCCTTCCTCATTCTACTTATCTTAACACAGTACAGTAAAAAAGCACAAGATCTAGAGTTGGTGAAACTGAGTTCAATCTCAGTCAGTCAATAACTGGAATCTGATTTAAGCAAGTCTCTCAGCCTTAGTGCCCATATCTATAACACAAATATTATAATTCTTACCAAAAAAGTAACTGTGAGTACTAAATGAAATTCAGAATAGAAAAGTACTTTGCAGACTGCAAATACGTAAAATTATTTCTCAACAACTTGTTCTTCAAAGCCTACCTGTATGCCATTTTTAAAGCTTCAATCTCTCAAATGAAAGCACCAGCCTCCTCCTCTAGACTCTGACATATCCTTCTCCCATCCTACATTGTGAAGGTTAATTCTAGCTGTCAACTTGATTAAATTAAGAAATGGGAAACCTGGTAAAGCTGTCTTTTTAGGTGTGCCCATGAGGGCGTTTCCAGCAGAGATTAGTATGAGAGCTTGAGTAGAGTGGGTGGGAAAGATCCACCCTCAATGTGGACGGGAACCATCCAATCTGCAGGGGGCCCAGAGAGAACAAAAAACAGAGAGAAAAGGTGAATCTCTCTATCCGCTGGAGCTGGGATACACTCTTCTCTCTTGTCCGTGGACATCAGAGCTTGAGACTCTTTAGTGTTTGGGTTCCAGGACTTACACCAAGGACATCATCGGCTTCCCTGGTTTTGAGACTTTCAGACTTGGACTGAGCCACACTACTGGCATCCAGTTTGCAGAAGGCCTATCATGGGACTTCTCTTCACAATCACATTAGATAATCCCCCTAATAAATCCCCTCTTCTATATTTATAACATATCCTATTGATTCTGTCTCTCTGGAGAACCCTAACTAATACGTGCATTTATTATAAGTATTTATTTAAATGACATTCACCCCTACTAGGTTATACATTCCTTGAGCGTAAAAGCTCCCTCAACACTGTCTATAGAATAGTCAATAAATGTTTGATTAACTGAATTGGCATGCCTTTAGAACGTCCTTTCACCCTTTAGCACCACCCAAAGAGACAGGGAGGCTTTTTTCTACATATTACCTGTTGGGCACACATTGTGTAACAAAAAAAAATTGATTTTAGTTCTAGATGTTCAAAGCATCTTGGGGCTTCTGGTTGAGAAAAGTTTGACACTTTTAGAAGTTCTAAGGTACCAAAAGCTGAAGTTATAACATAAACAATGGTTTTTGAGGAATATATGCCAAGCCAGTTTATTTTTCCACTTGTAGAGGAGAGAAAGTCATGGGAGGTTTGGGGCAAGCAGATGACAGACAAAATTCTAAAGATGCACACATGTGCACACACACACATACACATACCCCCAAGTGCCTGTCCCTTGGTTTTTCAGTCAACCACTAATGTAGGTACTGTTGTGAGGACTTTTGCAAACAGCATTAAGGTTACTAATGAGCTGACTTTAAGACAAGATTATCTGGGTAGGCCCAGTGTAATCACTTGAGTCCTTAAAAGCAGAAGAGGAAGGCAGAAGAATCAGTGAGAGAGAGGCATGGAGACAGGGAGGCAAGAAAGATAGGGCAGGAGGGAAGGTTGGAGAGATTCAGAACTTGAGGAGGACTCAACCAGCCACTGCTGGCTTTGCAGATGGAGGAAGGGAGCCACAAACCAAGGAAGGGAGCCACAAGCCAAGAGCAGCCTCTGGAAGCTGAGAATGGTCCCAGCCAAAGCTAGCAAGGAAATGGGGGTCTCAGTCCCACACAGGCAAGAAACTGGATTCTGCCAACCACTTGGTCAGCTTTGAAGTGGTTGGAAGTAGACTGACAAAGCCTTGTGAAACCCGAGACAGAGAAGCCAGCAGAGTCAAGCTGGACTTCTGACCTACAGAACTATGAGACAGTAAATTCATGGTGTTTTGAGCTGCTAAATGTGTGGTAACTTGTTATGGCAGCAATAGAAAACCAACATAAAGAGTAACAGTTATATGCTGTTGTGGGTTTCTGAGAAGGAAACCCTTTTCTCCCTATCCACAGTCTGAGCCAAGACCAGGTAGGTGGGGGATGAATCATCAGGTAACAGAAACTCCAGGTAAGTTCAGGCGGATGCTGGGGAGATCCAGGAAAGCAATAGCTTGGAGAAAAGCTCAGCACCCAGGAGGCTCCTGAGGGGTGGGGGTGCCATGGCTGCACAGGGTGAGCAGGGAAATGAGTGGAGGCCTTATTAAGGTTCTGAGATCTCTAGTGAGAGCTCAGACCACCAAGAATTTCCCCCCAAAGTGTAAGATATTGAGTAGGCAGACCAGGATCCAGGGAATCAAAGGGATTTGCAGGACCTCAGTGGAGCCCAGGAGGCAGAAAGACAATGAAAACTTTCAGCTGTGCATTCAGCAGAGCCAAAGACCACTGGGAACCCTGCAGCTGAATGGAAGTGTCACAGATATCAGGATGACTCCTACTCCCTAGAACCTCACTGTAAGAGAGAAGGCAAAAGGAAAGAATCCCAAATCAGCTGAGTATTTACTCAAACTAGAGACTGAGGAAAAAAGTCTGAAAGTCACTGAAATTATCATAAATGGGCAAGATTTCGTTTTCTGCCATCAGTGGAAATGGAAGCTCAAGAGGGAAAAAAAATTCATTTATAGACGAAGGAAGCTCTATTTTGAACACCCAAGACTGTGACTGTGAATTATAACTGCCAGAGATAGACATCCTTAATTGAGCAGTTACTGTCTGCCAGGAACCATACTTTAAAAGATTCCGTAATTTAATATTCGTAATAATCCACCAAGTCTGGCATTACCATTATCCCATTTTACGGGTAGAGAAATCACAGCTAAGTTAAGAAAATAGCCCAGAATGTTACAGCTGGTAAATGGTAGGTTCTAAAATCAAATATCTACCCATCACCACTTTCTCTCAAATTCCTTGCAATGAGTGTACAAAAGAGATGATGCTATTTATAGTAGCATTTTTATGAATCCTTCTGTGTAACAGTACTTACAGGATCATTTTTATAAATTCTTTGGTTTCACAATAGCAACTGCTAACATATATTGAAGTATACTGCATGCCAAGCAGTTCTAAGTGGTTTTCATGAATCACCTCAAAGTTATGACTTTCTCCATTTCATAGATGAGGAAAGTGAGGACCTGACTTACCTAAGAGCACAGAGCAAGAGGCAGGGCCTAGATCTGAACCCAGGCTCTATGACTTGTCTTAATGTTCTTAACCATGGGGCTACCCAACCTCCCTACCCTGAGCCACCTTTAGGACTTAGAATTCAAAAAGAAATGCTTCACTGGCACTCCACGCCCAGAACAGAGACTCCGACAGCAGCACGGAGGTGTGCTTGTAGAAGAACACTATTACATCCAATGACTATGCTCATTAAGGTTTAGTTTCTCTGAAGTGATCCATCCTTTCCTAACCCACTCTCATTTCTTTGATTTTTAAGACATACCATCAATTCAATCACAGCTATTTGGAAAATGAACACATTTATTGCAAGTTCTATTCTAATTTCAGAAACATTAAATGGGTCTTAGAATGAGAATATCTGATGTTTATGTTTTCAGCTTGTACCACTTGCTGAAGAAACAAATTCATTTATCCAATACTTTGTGAGAACCAAGACTGTGTCAGATGCTAGGGAATCAGAGATAAAGGACGTAGCTCCTGGTCTCACTGGGCTTGCAGTCTAATCTAGGGACACTTTAAGCAAATAAATTCCAATAAGCACTTTCATAAGATGGGGTGCTAAGTGAGCATATAGGAAGAACAGCTAGCTAGAAGGGGTGGGGCTATGAAAGAGAAAGTCGTTATGCTAGGATTCAGTTTGCAAGGATCTCAGAGCAAGTAACAGGCTGAAGATACAGAAGGGAGTAACTATGACATATGACATATTTAAAGGACTGCAAACACAAGAGAAACTCCTTTCAATGACCTCCACTGAATCAGCCCCTGAACTAACAAATATTCTCCATTCCTCTGAAATACATGCTCCCTAGCATCTATGCCAAACCAAATGCTCTCAGCCTCTAGGCTTTTCTACTCTACGCCAGGAACTTAGGCTTCCCCCAGCTGAAGGACATGCTTTCCAAGAGTCAGTTATGTTGGTTCCCAACCTGTGTATGCCAGTTGTGCTTGCTTTTATAATCATGTAATTTAATTATATATTATAAAAACCAATTAAATTAGTGTGAACCAAAAAGTTACTATTTCTATGAAAACTAGGTTGAATACTTTTTTTTTTTTTTAATTAGAAAAAGTTTCTTTTGGCAGGGCCAGTACAAGGATCCAAACCCTTGACCTTGGTGTTATTAGCACCGCACTCTACTGAATGAGCTAACCAGCCAGCCCCTTAGGTTGAGTACTTTAGACTCAAAAAGACTAGCTGCCAAATAATTACTGTCAAATTAGGAGTGAGTGAGATAGCCATACAAGACTGGAAAAGATACCATAACAATCTAGAAGAATTGCATATTTTTGTATTCACTCTACCTGAAAGAATCCCAACTGGAATTCACAAGTGACATATTATGGGTATGGTTACACAAGAAAAATGACAAGGGCACAAAGAAATTATAGTTTATCTAAATAATGGGTATTTCTCATGTGTACGTGACAATGAAGAAATGTTCTTAATTTAGGTAACAAAAATAATATGACCTCAATTTTGAAAATCAAAAACTATACATACAACAGATATAAAGTGACAAAACAAAAGGTGAAAGACTAGTCAAAGCAATTACAGTCATGGTTACGATTAACAATAATTATCTCTATGATTTAGGGTTACGGGTTATTTTCTTTACTGTGCTCGACAATATTTTCTAGAATTAACATACTACTTCTATAACAGGAAAAGAATTATTAGAAAAAAATTGCTTCCAGGTTTCAGACTTGGTAGAACAAATGGTGGAATCAAAGTCCCAATGCTTATTTCAAGTTGTAAAGAGTGCTCTTTTGGGGGCACAGAACAAATCCTTAGCTCTTCACCATCTTATGCATTTAGATCATGTATCTTATTGGTAAGTATCTATCCAGGCTGAACATTTCTCATTTTTTAAAGTACATCCTTACAAAGCAGCCCTTCTCTTTCCTTGATTTACTTGAACTTTCTCAAATTGGACCAAACTAAAACTAGAAAGCTGAAGTAAACCTCAAGCAAATGTTTCTGCTAGTTCTTTATAAAGGAGGAGAGTATTGCAGCATCTGTGTATACAGAAATGGATATGATGAGGCATATATCTCTTTATTAACAGATCTGGTCCTGAAAAGCAACAGTACTCCACATTTTTATGTCTCGCTGGATAATTATTAAACCAAGCCAAACCACAAATGAATTCTATATAGAAGTCCAACATTCAGATAGTAGTAAAACAATAAAATAGGTAGTAGCCAATATAATAGATATATAACAATGTAATAGATAATTTTAAAACAACCTTTTCAGTGCCAACCTTCTCATGCATACGTGATCACTAGATAGACAGAAAGGCAAAGTGACAAAACTGATGATGAAAGGATATTTCCATTTTATCAAAGGAAGAATATAGTTAAGTTTATAAGGCAGTTCAGTGCCAAGCCTGTGGCGCACTCAGGAGAGTGTGGCGCTGGGAGCGCAGGAGCGCTCCTGCCGCGGGTTCAGATCCTATATAGGGATGACCGGTGTGCTCACAGTGCTCACTGGCTGAGCGCAGTGTGGCTGATCTCAAAAAGGACAAAAAAAAAAAAAAAAAAAAAGTTTATAAGG
>NW_007730118.1:149569-156371 GCF_000696425.1 Galeopterus variegatus | reverse complement strand
ATCAAATATCTACCCATCACCACTTTCTCTCAAATTCCTTGCAATGAGTGTACAAAAGAGATGATGCTATTTATAGTAGCATTTTTATGAATCCTTCTGTGTAACAGTACTTACAGGATCATTTTTATAAATTCTTTGGTTTCACAATAGCAACTGCTAACATATATTGAAGTATACTGCATGCCAAGCAGTTCTAAGTGGTTTTCATGAATCACCTCAAAGTTATGACTTTCTCCATTTCATAGATGAGGAAAGTGAGGACCTGACTTACCTAAGAGCACAGAGCAAGAGGCAGGGCCTAGATCTGAACCCAGGCTCTATGACTTGTCTTAATGTTCTTAACCATGGGGCTACCCAACCTCCCTACCCTGAGCCACCTTTAGGACTTAGAATTCAAAAAGAAATGCTTCACTGGCACTCCACGCCCAGAACAGAGACTCCGACAGCAGCACGGAGGTGTGCTTGTAGAAGAACACTATTACATCCAATGACTATGCTCATTAAGGTTTAGTTTCTCTGAAGTGATCCATCCTTTCCTAACCCACTCTCATTTCTTTGATTTTTAAGACATACCATCAATTCAATCACAGCTATTTGGAAAATGAACACATTTATTGCAAGTTCTATTCTAATTTCAGAAACATTAAATGGGTCTTAGAATGAGAATATCTGATGTTTATGTTTTCAGCTTGTACCACTTGCTGAAGAAACAAATTCATTTATCCAATACTTTGTGAGAACCAAGACTGTGTCAGATGCTAGGGAATCAGAGATAAAGGACGTAGCTCCTGGTCTCACTGGGCTTGCAGTCTAATCTAGGGACACTTTAAGCAAATAAATTCCAATAAGCACTTTCATAAGATGGGGTGCTAAGTGAGCATATAGGAAGAACAGCTAGCTAGAAGGGGTGGGGCTATGAAAGAGAAAGTCGTTATGCTAGGATTCAGTTTGCAAGGATCTCAGAGCAAGTAACAGGCTGAAGATACAGAAGGGAGTAACTATGACATATGACATATTTAAAGGACTGCAAACACAAGAGAAACTCCTTTCAATGACCTCCACTGAATCAGCCCCTGAACTAACAAATATTCTCCATTCCTCTGAAATACATGCTCCCTAGCATCTATGCCAAACCAAATGCTCTCAGCCTCTAGGCTTTTCTACTCTACGCCAGGAACTTAGGCTTCCCCCAGCTGAAGGACATGCTTTCCAAGAGTCAGTTATGTTGGTTCCCAACCTGTGTATGCCAGTTGTGCTTGCTTTTATAATCATGTAATTTAATTATATATTATAAAAACCAATTAAATTAGTGTGAACCAAAAAGTTACTATTTCTATGAAAACTAGGTTGAATACTTTTTTTTTTTTTTTAATTAGAAAAAGTTTCTTTTGGCAGGGCCAGTACAAGGATCCAAACCCTTGACCTTGGTGTTATTAGCACCGCACTCTACTGAATGAGCTAACCAGCCAGCCCCTTAGGTTGAGTACTTTAGACTCAAAAAGACTAGCTGCCAAATAATTACTGTCAAATTAGGAGTGAGTGAGATAGCCATACAAGACTGGAAAAGATACCATAACAATCTAGAAGAATTGCATATTTTTGTATTCACTCTACCTGAAAGAATCCCAACTGGAATTCATAAGTGACATATTATGGGTATGGTTACACAAGAAAAATGACAAGGGCACAAAGAAATTATAGTTTATCTAAATAATGGGTATTTCTCATGTGTACGTGACAATGAAGAAATGTTCTTAATTTAGGTAACAAAAATAATATGACCTCAATTTTGAAAATCAAAAACTATACATACAACAGATATAAAGTGACAAAACAAAAGGTGAAAGACTAGTCAAAGCAATTACAGTCATGGTTACGATTAACAATAATTATCTCTATGATTTAGGGTTACGGGTTATTTTCTTTACTGTGCTCGACAATATTTTCTAGAATTAACATACTACTTCTATAACAGGAAAAGAATTATTAGAAAAAAATTGCTTCCAGGTTTCAGACTTGGTAGAACAAATGGTGGAATCAAAGTCCCAATGCTTATTTCAAGTTGTAAAGAGTGCTCTTTTGGGGGCACAGAACAAATCCTTAGCTCTTCACCATCTTATGCATTTAGATCATGTATCTTATTGGTAAGTATCTATCCAGGCTGAACATTTCTCATTTTTTAAAGTACATCCTTACAAAGCAGCCCTTCTCTTTCCTTGATTTACTTGAACTTTCTCAAATTGGACCAAACTAAAACTAGAAAGCTGAAGTAAACCTCAAGCAAATGTTTCTGCTAGTTCTTTATAAAGGAGGAGAGTATTGCAGCATCTGTGTATACAGAAATGGATATGATGAGGCATATATCTCTTTATTAACAGATCTGGTCCTGAAAAGCAACAGTACTCCACATTTTTATGTCTCGCTGGATAATTATTAAACCAAGCCAAACCACAAATGAATTCTATATAGAAGTCCAACATTCAGATAGTAGTAAAACAATAAAATAGGTAGTAGCCAATATAATAGATATATAACAATGTAATAGATAATTTTAAAACAACCTTTTCAGTGCCAACCTTCTCATGCATACGTGATCACTAGATAGACAGAAAGGCAAAGTGACAAAACTGATGATGAAAGGATATTTCCATTTTATCAAAGGAAGAATATAGTTAAGTTTATAAGGCAGTTCAGTGCCAAGCCTGTGGCGCACTCAGGAGAGTGTGGCGCTGGGAGCGCAGGAGCGCTCCTGCCGCGGGTTCAGATCCTATATAGGGATGACCGGTGTGCTCACAGTGCTCACTGGCTGAGCGCAGTGTGGCTGATCTCAAAAAGGACAAAAAAAAAAAAAAAAAAAAAAAAGTTTATAAGGCAGTTCATAATTTACAAAATGGCTTTGCATATGTTATTAGCTCATTTAGCTCTTACAAAGAAGATATTATCATGCCATTTTATGGGTGAAAACTCTATGAAATACACAATATTTTCTAATTTTATCCTTTCAAATGCTACCAGTGGTATTTTTCTAGTTTCTTCCAAAATGATAGGTAGGGGGTCATGAACATGCAGAGAGTCTGCAACTTAAAATCAACTTATAGGCTTGGTAAAAGTGCGCAGGTTGGGTTACTGTCAACAACTCCTTTGTGCTTGAACTTACAGCACAGAACACAATAAATGTATTCAGGAATCCGCCACAGGAAGAACATTAAGACATTAAAAAATGGTTCTGTTTCACCACCAGAGGTCTAAACCATGAGAAATACACTTCTTTTACTTTCTGTTTACTCCTTAAATCTCAAGTATACTTGGAACACATTAACCACCAAAGAACATTAAGATTTTTCTTTGAATAAAAGATGTTGAAATTGATTCTTTAAATACCAAATACCACAGATGCAGAGCTATTAACCTTGAGCAACTGCTTTCTAAACACACTGCATTCTGGAGACCGATCAAAGACTGTTCTCTGCTCCTACAATGACTTGTGCTCATGGCCTCTACTATCTTCAACAACATTATTTGGAGTGGCCAATTTAATCATGTTTTAGTAACACCCCCCCTACACACACACCAGTTATACAATGTTTCCAACATGGAGGGGTGCTGACATAGGAGAAAAGAAGGGAGGAGAGACTTGCAGTACAAACACAGACAACTGGCTCAATTCCACTGAGACGCCTCAACATTCCCTCTTGTGGCCAACTGCTCAAGGTAAGTCCAGTTTTGCCCTAGTTTCTTGGATCCATATTTGCAAACCTCCATTCTCATGAGTCATTTATTCAGTGTCAGTTCATTCATGAAACTCTGCTGGGCATTACACTAAATTATTTGGATATACTTGGTCTTCTAGAATATGAAAACTATAATCCACAGAAGCCTGCACAGTGACTGAATTAAATAAGAGGGCAAATAAGAGAATTAAATAAGAGAGCAAAGAGTGACAAAACAAGGCATTAAGAACTTGTTTTGCTCTCTATCATTTGTCATCTGCTGTAATATATATTAAAGGAAAGGCACCGTGCATGGCAGTAGGTGAGGCAGAGCCATCAGAACTGTGTGTCTGGATGAAGTGAAGCTATTTGGCATATAATCTGAAGACATAAGAAAGCTTTTGCTGTTTGTTAGTAGAGACATCCCAAGAGTCCCCCTCATACCATGTCTCATTGAAAAATACCACTGCTGCATCCTGAGGCGTGAATATAAATGAGCCTCTGGATGCTGCTTCCTGTGCTCCAGAAAATTCTGTGGAAGAAGTTAAGATGACCGGTCTTCAATCTTTGTGAGAACCTCAGACATTCTTCCTTCTTGGGTGTAATTTACAGATTAAGGGGCAAGATGGCAAAAGTAAAAACGCTGCAGTTGGATGGAAAGAATATATGCAAGGGAACAAAGGGACGTCAGCTGGCTGTCAGCTTTGCCACAATTATTAAGTGATCTATGGAGAATATTCATTTTGCATAATAAATTAAAAGTTAATACATGTAAATTAGACCAGTTTCTATATAGGCTAAGAGGCTGTCACCTCATACTAGATGGAATCCTGTCCCTGTCTCCATGCATCCACACAGCCCATAACCTGCTTCTAGTCCATTCTCTGAGATGTACATTAAAGAGTCATGCCTCTGAATTTGCTGTTAAATTCCTTTTTAAGCAGCAGCAAAATATCGGGCTATCAGCCACTAATAACCTCTTCATTAGTCAGAAATGAGGAAGCTAGTTATCTGGACAGGGCTTAAGGAAATGATGAGAAAATCAAACTGTAATTATTTATTGAGGGTCTACTACTGAACATTTAAGGAGGGTCTACTATTGAATAGCATAGTATCAAATAGGAGCACAACAAATAAATTCACTTATTTACTAACTCCCTCCCTTATTCACTTGTTCATTCATTCATTCATTCATTCAACAGATATACCAGGCATTGGGATACAAATTTCCAGTAGAGGAAAGAATATTTGTGCAAGGGTACTTCAAAAAGCTTGCAGAAAATTAGAATTAAAATACAAATTTTTCCATGAACTTTTACCCTCATAACTACAAAGAAAGAAGAAGTGTAAACACCAGGAATTTAAAAAATGAGATAAGTGCTAGGGAAGTTAGTAGCTAGGAGAAGACTAAGGCTACTTGAGGGGATCAATGTGGCCTTGTGGAGAAGGCATTTAACCTGGGAGTTGAAGGATGGCTAGAATATGAAAATGCAAGTGAGAGAGAAGGCAGAGGAAATGGCATGAACTGCTAACTACTGCTGGATGGGGCCAGGCCAGCAGGAGGCAGCAGGGGTCTACTGGCTGCCAGACAGTAGATGGGGGGTGAGTGGAGGGAGGGAAAGTAAATGATGAGGTGTGCAGAAAGGGAGGAGGGAATTCCACAAGCAAGCAGAATGCCTTGCTTTACCAGTGTGCCCAGGGCCAGATCTGCATTTATTTATGCATCAGGCCTTACTCTTCTGAAAGTATAACTTTGTGGATCTTGGAGATTCTCTAGCCAAAGCCTCATTTTACAGAAGAAAAAATAGAGGGGTTTGATAAATTATCTAAGGCCACAGAGCTATTAAGGTGTTGATTTGAGACTACAGTTGAGTTGACCTGAAATGAATGAATCTAGTATTCTTTCCATTTGTACCAAGGGTTGTCAATCTGGCCATCAGTATCTTGTGTGTGTGTGTGCGCGCGCGCATGTGCATGTGTGCACAAGAGCAGGGGGAAGAAGTGGAGAGAGAATGATTGACACTGAGGTTTATCAGGAGGGGCACAGGTTATGAGAGGGTTAAGAAACACAGACCTGCATATTTTCATATCATGAGAGACTTCCTTTGGAAACAAGGTCTGAACTGGAAACTTGGGCTACAATATTTGCCATCTATATGATAGCTGGTCTATGAACTATGACAACTCAAGCTTCTGAGACCTCGTGAGCTGCGCAGGTGCCTGCTTCACACATCAGCTCCCCTCACTGTCATCACTACTGCTATAAATGCAAATGACAGGTGCCTGGCTAGCCAGCAATTGACTTCTCAACAGGATAAAATGGAACCAGCAGAAAAGGAGTCGTAGTCATCCACCATGAAATCATTGGAGTTTTCAATGAATTAAAAGAATCTCCACTTTCAGCTAGATTTCTAATTCAGAAAGATATGCTGTCTGAACAGTAAACATGAAATGTCAGTAATGGCATAAAACAACTTAAAGCAACGTTAAATGTTGGGCCTACTGTCCATCTGTTCTGGGAAATTTCTGCCACCGTCAGAATTAAGTTTCTCCTACCCATTAAGTCACATTAATTTTCCATAATTCCAGGCCCCTCAGAGTAGTTTCGAGGAGACAGGGATGTCTACAAAGCACAGAATTACAGAATGTTGGCAAGTATCTTAGACATTCTCTGATGTGATGCCTCTATTTTTTATATAGTATGGAACTAGCTCAGAGAAAGAGACTTGGCCAAGACCATACACATAATAAAGATGGAGAACCAGTCCAGCAGATCTTCTTCCTCTGGACTTTCTGTTTGCCCACCTAGGGCCTGAGAAAGAAGCCAGGCAGAAGATGGTTTCTACTCCCCTTACCAAGGGTGCAGTGTGCCTAGGATTCCACTCTGAACAGGGACAGTTCCAGCTCCCTGCCTCGAGTGAAACTTCAGATCTAACTTTTCAAATCCTCACCCACAGAAATAAAATATTAAAAGTGGGATTATTGGGCCGGCCCGGTGGCGCACTGCTACAGTGTGCCGCTTGGGAGCACGGCGGCGCTCCTGCCGAGGGTTCGGATCCCACATACAGACCGGTTCCCGCTCACTGGCTGAG
>NW_007730118.1:136614-149350 GCF_000696425.1 Galeopterus variegatus | reverse complement strand
ATCCTGTTGCCGGTCCCGGTCCGGTACGGGCGCGACACTGAGGGTTGCGGTCCATTGCCGGGCACGAAAAAAGACAAAAAGGAAAAAAAAAAAAAAAAGGGGGATTATTTTTCCCCCAAGCCACTGATACAACAGAGTAACTATTTCGGCTATGATTAAGTAACTTGTTTTAGATGCTTACACAGCCCTGTCCTGTTTCCTTACATTTAAATCCACTTTTCACTTTTAAATATTTGATGCTTCTATGAATGAACGTATTATAACATAAATACAGCTTCAATGAATACCATGGAATTAGGAGCTATGGACATAAGGAATGGTTAAGTAGTTATGCTCACTTGATGGAAAATGATTTTGCTGCTGTTAAAATCAAGTTTACAATGTGAATTAGAAAAGTACTTTAGGATTTAACATTAAATAAAAAAAATTCGAGTTAACAGTGTTGAATATAATCTTTGACAATAATCGATAAAACCATGTTATTTTAAAAAAGAATTAAAAATTAAAGTAATAATAATGGCCATTGTGTCACAGTTGTAGAACTATGGGGGAGTAAAATAAACTACTAAAATTCTGAAAAGTGAACTATTGCAATATTTTAATATATTTTAACTTGCCCAACTAAAAAATTATAGATTTAAAATTTGACAGAAAGATGACTTTTAAATATCACTCAGGTGAAGGAAGGTTAGGGGAAAACATAAGCTCCAGTTATTAGACCCTGGAGGTTGGGAAACACTGGAGATATTTCACATCACTCTAGGTATACCAACTAATCAATGTGGAAGAATGTTCTAGAAATCTGCTGCCTTTTTCATAGCTGGTTCCTTGCCAGTCTGGATCTGAAATGAAGATGACTTATATGTATCACTTAATTGTTCATAAATTCAAAGCTGATAAATGATGAATCGTTTCCTCTTGGCTACCTTCCCTACCATTTCAACAGTTGTCAGAGAAGAATGCCTCAGTCTGATAGAAGAGGAAAAGTGCTGCATGCTCCCTCTCAAGGTGTGCCTTGCAGCTCTGCAGCTCCAAGTACTACTGAAGTCACTATATTTTATAGACTGATATTTCATTAGATAGGGACAGACAAGTTGAAAGTAAGCAAGAGCAAGTACCAAACAATGTGCATTTTCAGAGAGGCTCAAACAGTCGTGACACATTCATGTCCTTATGCTATGATGAAGGTTTTTAGAAGTCTCTCAGATTAGAAAAGTGTCTCTTCATCAGTTCATTTTATGCCCTTGGCAAAGCCTAATCAAACTAGGCTAGAAAAGGCAAGAGAGAAATGTAAAGCATTGTCTCTTCCAGCCTTATTTGCTTAGGCTTTGCCTAAGGGAAAAAAAAAATGAATTTGATGACCTCTCCCAATCTTCTTCAGCCCAAAAAATTTGAATAGGAAGCTGGTGAATAAGTACTGAGTAGTATTTAACTTAATTAACAAAAAATGCAAAGTTTTAAAGAACGATATTAGTGAATTTGTAAATTCATAATGAGAAAAACTGTTCTACCCATCAGATAGTTTCCTTAATGGTTTACTAAGCCACATGAGTATTATGCATTATAATCAATAAATGTCAGGGAAAGAATAAAGATATAAAGTTATAATAGATGTGCATTAAGTAGATACTAAAAAAATCCACTCATCTAATCAACAAATCCATGGGAATGACTGTCCCTTTGCCCAGGTTTATGATTAGTTATAAATTATGATTGCCCATCACTAATGCTCATTGGGAAAGCATATCTGGAAAGAGGATCACTTCCTAGAGTACAGAATAAGCCAAAACAAAAATAAATACAAGTAACAATTATATGAAAAAGTTCAATTTCTCAGGTAATCAAACAAATACAAATTATAATAAGCATCATGTTTTATCTTGATATAATAAATCTAGAAAATAATCTGTTTTTTTTTAATTGAAACATATTGATTGTACATATTTATGGGGTACAGAGTAATATTCCAATACATGTATACAATGTGTAATAATCAAATCAGGGTAATTAGCAAATTCATCATTGTAAAAATTTATTGTTTGTCTGTGATAAGAACATTTAAGCTACTCTCTTCTAGCTATTTGAGGACATACAATATATTATTAATTATAGATGCCTAGCACTACCATACACCACTAGAACTTATTTTTTCAATATAGCTACAATTTTGTGTCCATTAACCAATCTCTCACTAACCCCCTCCAGCCTCCCTTCCCAGCATCTAGTAACCACAGTTCTGCTCTCTACTTCTAAAAGTTCATCTTATTTTAGAAAATATTTTTTCAACAGTAACAGCATTGGTAGAGCACATTGAAACAGGTACTCTCACATCCTTCTAGAGGAAATGAAAACTGGACTCAACTTTTTGGAAGTATTCTGGCAATGCTTACTAAAAATGTACATATTTAACCCAATAATTTTATGTACTATAACTTACCCTAAAAATTCACAAACACTAGTCTAGCATGCAAGGATAACCATCACTGTTTTATAAAAGCACAAAAAAAAAAAAAAAAAAGCATGTAACAATGACTAAACAAAAGGAGGACATTAAATTATGGGACCTCCATATAAAAGAATACTATTCAGTCATTAAAAATTCATGTTCTCAAAGAATATTTAGTGGACATAGTGAATTATAAGATGTTTGAAAATGTAGGCTATATATCCTTACATACAAGATGATCCCAATTTTATAAAATAGAAAATATATCCCTATATGCATGTAAATTATACTGGAAGGAAAAAGTCTAAACTGCTAACCAATGGATTTCTCTGGATGTTGACTGCATGGGAGATTGCTTCACCCTTACAATGCAGAGAGCCAATATGAGAATGGTAGTGTATTGACTTCTTGAGCTTTATTTGGCAATATATGAGTGTACCGTTTCTTTATAGTGGTGGGAAATGACTTACTGATGCTCACCAATGGCTTTAGCTCAAAGGCATCCTGTCCACAGTTGAGATGGGAAAGAATCTTAATGATATATGGACAAGCCCCTATATACTGGACCCCAACAACACAGCAGCTGTGTAATATTTCCCTTTGAAATTAAACAGGGGAAAAAGACTCTCCTGAAGAACTGTTATATTTGTCAAGCAATGAGAATGACACTGTTGCCTTGAAATGCCAGAGAGTTCAGAAATGCCCACTGACAACAATGTGCCCGGCTCTGGGTGTTCTTTACAAGGGACTTTAGGGAAGTTTTCTGTTTTCCTTTGCTTTGTTTTGTTTTTTAATGGAAAGGACTACAGATCCCACAGTGAGAATCCCTGTATTTTAAAAGCGATCTCCATCTCAGGTAATGTTTCATTTTGTACTTAGGCTCTTGCCACAAGTTCTCCAGGGTTTCAGTAACATGTCTAAGACACACTGGTCACCACCTTCCATCCCAACCATGTTCCTCATACTGGCTGGTCTCATTTTAATCTTATGCTTATGCTCAAACTACAAAGCTGGCAGAGTAAGAACTTGCCTCTAGATTCCATCAGCTTAGCCTTTCATTTTTGTGTAGCTTGATTCAGGAGTTAATTCTATGTAACGAACACAGCTAAACTGACATTTAATTGAACTTGGAACTTTTACCAAATGCTGATATGCAGCCAGCCAACAAATATGTTTGCTGTCTATTCAAGGTAGTCAGACCTATCTTCAGCAAGACAGTTTATGAATGAACAAGATTTTTTTTTTTTTTTTTTTTTTTTTTTTTTTTTTGTCTTTTTGTCTTTTTCCGTGTCCGGCAACGGATCGCACCCCTCAGTGTTGCCCCCGTACCGGACCGGAGACCGGCAACGGGATCGCAACCCTCGGTGTTGCTCCCATGCCTCGCTCAGCCAATGAGCGGGCACCGGTCCACATGTGGGATCCGAACCCTCGGGCGGGAGCGCTGCCGCGCTTCCCAAGCGGCGCACTATCCAGTGCGCCACCGGGCCGGCCCTGAATGAACAAGATTTTCAGTAAGTCTCTTAGCAATTTTTTCCTAAAAGTCAGGAAATGAGAGATAGCTTACACCTCTGAACCAACCACGTGGTCTGGTTCAAATCTGGGACTAAGGAAGATAGATATTCATTAAGTGAGCCTCTCTCCTGATCCTGAACCTCTTCTCTCCTCTCCTTCCTTGTCAAGTTCACTGCCTATTCAGTCATTATCCATATGAAGTAACAACCTATACTGGTGTCACCAAATTTACCTGACCAGAGCACCACAGGAATTATAAGGCACATTCAGATTAAAGTGGACCTCCCAAAAGCTATCAAAAATGAATTAGGTACAGCAAAAAATTTAAGATTCATGTGGATTTTCTTTAAACAAAACTGGCAATTTTTTAGAACAAAAATAAAATTTTTAAAAATAAAGAACTCAAAATATAATGATATGTTAAAATTACAGAAAAGGCACAGAACATAAACTGGTAAGTTGACCAGACAACTGACATCATTCTGATGGTGACCCTCCCATGCATCAATGTTCAGTGACAAGATCTCTATGCATTGGATTACTGTTCCTGGCATTTGTGGCCATGGCACAGCCAATCTTTTTTTTTTTTTTTTTTGTCTTTTGTCTTTTTCCGTGTCCGGCAATGGATCGCAACCCTCAGTGTTGCCCCCATACCAGACCGGGGACCGGCAATGGGATCGCAACCCTCGGTGTTGCTCCCGCACCTCGCTCAGCCAGTGAGCGGGAACCGGTCTGTATGTGGGATCCGAACCCTCAGGCGGGAGCGCCGCCGTGCTTCCCAAGCGGCGCACTATCCAGTGCGCCACCGGGCCGGCCCGGCACAGCCAATCTTAATGACAGAATAAAGCTTTCCTCATTGGTCTCAAACTACAATGTCAATGGCTGCCATAATGCCACAGCTCTTGGAGTCATTCTAGCAAGCTGCTATTCAAATGTCTATCAATCAAAAATGTCCTTTAAAAGAGTTATTAATGCTAATATTTATTCCAAGTCAAACATTCAAATACACTGTGAAATGTACTGCTTTCCACCATGAATCATTCAAAAATCCTTGTTTGTGTGATGAACTGCCAGCACTGATCTATAAAAAAATGCATCAGAATTAGTTTAGGAGGGGAACACAATGGCCAAAGCTTTGCTACTCAAAAAATTGCTACCCAGCAGCAATCTTTCTCCACAATTACCTCTTCTCAGCATCACCCATTCCTACTACCCCATATGCCCTTACAAGGCCTATCTTACATCACCTTCAATAGAACATTCTTTCTCACCTCCAAACCCCTTAGGCTGGCATTTATAGTCATCTGTGATCTATAGCAAACCAGCCCTTCTCCATTTACCCAACTTTACTCCTGTGTCTTGTCCTCTTTCCACTCCAGCCTAATTTTCCTACTCAGTTCCTTCAAATACATCTTCTTGCACATTAGCCTCGTTCATGCCTTGGTCTCCTCCAAAGCCCTCCTCTCCGCCCTTACGAATCCTTCAACTCATAAGGGTCCAACTCAAGACCTTCAAGTTCTACTGCCTCTGTGAGGCCCTTTCTGCTCCCCTGTCAATCAAGCAGCCCAACAGCTTGTCCCTGTGCACACTGCTTGGTCTTCCTGGCATTGCTGGTTAGCTGCTCTGTGCCTCATCTCTCTAACAAGACCACAGACATCTTGAGAGCAAGGATGGTCATCCTTCTTTGCACTTTCCCAAATGCCTACCATGCACTAAAACATTTGGGCCTTGATTGAGAAAGAACACCTAAAATCAACATAAACACTAGCCACAGTAACAATCTTTTTCTCTTCACAAGAGAGGTACTATCCTAAGATTGTGATATTTATCGGTAGCTCTCTGTAAAGTTCTTTAATGAGAGTGGGCTCTCTAACTAAGGCATTATTTCTCAGTCACCAGGTAGTTGGACTTTGATTCTTATGACAAAACAGGCAATGGCCTGACCTACTGGGTGATGGTTAGACAAGATAAACAAAAACAAAACAAAATAAAACAAACAAAAGGCAAACCTACAGCTCTTTTCTGTCTGCTGCTGCCATACATGGTGGATGAATGACAACACTAAGGGAAATACTAAGTTTCAGGGAAATGAACTTGGCCATGGTCTTTGTTCTCAAGATATCCACAGTCCTGTTAGAGGACAGGCCCAGAGCAAGCTAACCAGGCAGTGTGAGCCTGGCACAACCAGTCTTAATGTCAGACACTTCCCTCACATGGTCCCAAACAGAAGTGCCAAGGGCTAATTGTCATAATGCCAAAGCTTCATAACATTTTTTAAGAGCCAGCATAAAAAACAAGCAAGGAAACAAGAAAAGAAAGAAGAAAAAGACATTCCCTTAGTTAACCTCAAGCCAGTGGAAGCCAGTGTCTGATATCCCAAATCAGGGCTGGGCAACAGAGCCAGTTGCTACCTCCTGAAGTTATGAGACATGGAGGCTGGGAGACAGTTCCAGAAAATTCCTCCTGCAGGGTTACCACATCAAAACAGGACAGAGCAAGAAAGATGAATGACTGTGAGATGGTAAGATACAAAGGAACTCCCAGAGAAAACGTCCAGAACCCACCAAGGCTTTCTATCCAGCCCAGTGACCTGGAGAGTGGGGAGTAGGTCAAGGAGACACACTGCAAAGTTACAGCCAGAGAGTACAAGGAAGGAGCCCAAAGAAGAGGAAGGTCAGGCTGAAGCATGTGGTCTCTACCAGGACTGCTGCCAATCACTGGTGACCGCCACTGAGTGAAAGTCGAGCAGAGCCAACATCCGAAAGTTGAATGCTCCTCTCACAGTGATTCCTGACATTTTGAATTTCCTACTGCAAGTGGGAGTTCAAGGTTCTGGGACAAGTACAAGGACTTCTAAACATTTGTATTTTTCCTAGTCATTTTGTGATTTAAAAACTACAAAGTGGGCCAGTCCTTCCACAGCCACAGGAGCAGGATATGGAATCATGAGGCTAATCTACAGCAATGCCCAGACCACACTGCAGTGGACAAAGAGCTCAGCATTCTGCTAACAAGTTCTTTGGCTGGGTCTGGGCCAATGTTAATTTAGCTAATGAAATGTCATCTCTCATTCCTGTGTCTGTCCTCTAGCCGTGCAAGGTGCTAGAGAATCATCAGCACTGTGAAGGCAGGGCTGTGTCCTGTTCACCAGAGCGTACCTTGTCTAATGGAGGAAGAGAGGCCTGCTTCAGATGGACAGTGTTTAAAAGCCTGCTCATCTTAGAATAGTTCATTAAACTGTTCAATTATTTTGTGTAGTTTTTACATTTGTCTTATATTAAACAACAAAAACATTGATAGAAATGAGCAAACACACACCCTGCATTTGTAAATAAATACAAGGTAGAAGGACTTCAACAACTTTTGAACCCCTCACTATGCCTCAGGTTCTGTGCTTACATGGTGTAGAATTTTCCATTTAATCCTCACTCAAATTTACAAGGATGGCTTTTTGCTTCACTTTACAGATGGCAAAACAAGCAAATGAAATGAGAAAACAAACAAACAAAAAATCTCCAATGCTCCAGAGACTAAGTAAGAAGAGAACTAAGATAAGCATATCTGGCTCTGACGTAAATCAGCTGCATTATTCTCCATCCAGCACTGGGGTGGTGCAGAGCCAGAGCCTGCAGACACAAGGAGCAGAGAAGGCCATGTTCAGAACCTACCAAGCTAACATCTGAGTATGCCATCCCTTTCACCACTCTCTGGACAAGGTCAGAATCCAAGAACTCTTTCCATTTCTTTCTATATGAAATTTCCTTAGTAAGCAATATTGTTGTTTTCTTTCTTTTTTAAAATGTGGCTCAGCAGTGAGAGAGAAATTAGTGGAAGAGTTGAATAAGAGAAAAGATGAAATTACTAAGAAATAGAAACACTTGATTTAGAAAGCTTATAAATTACATTTCCAAAACAAGGCTCCACTCTAAAAATACTACTCTCGGAGGCTGAAATACTTTTTTAAAATCACAAATAGTACATTGATTAACTAATGGCATTCAAATTTTTTCAAGGACATCTAAAATCCATAAAATCTTTACTTCTATTCTTCCACAAAAGGAAAAAAAATAAAAGTAATTATTTAAAAAAAAAAGGAAAAGCCTACCAGTAAAGTACAACATGACAACTTATTAGGGCATCTTATTGTCACAGAATGCAAGAAAGGATTCAAAGACTAATGGGGCTGTGCCAAAGAGACATGGGAATCAGACTGAAGAGGCTCCCAGTGACCTAATTTAAACAAATAAGAGTGACTATAATGGATGGTAACATATTGAATAGATAAAAAAACACCCACAAATATACAGTGACATGCACTAAAAATGAAGAGGTAAAGGGGAAATCCTTATAATACAATCACATTCCCATCTCTTGCTGCAGCCACTGATTGAGAATCAGTGATCTGCTAAGAGTCTTTATCATGAAGAGATGTTGAATTTTGTCAACATCTGCATCTATTGAGATAATTATATAATTTTTGTCCTCGGTTTTGTTGATGTGGTGTATCACATTTATTGACTTGCATATGTTGAACCATCTTTGCATCTCTGGGATGAATCTCACTTGATTATGGTGTATAATTTTTCTGATGTGTTGCTGTATTGATTGCTAATATCTTGTTGAGGATTTTTGTGTCCATGTTCATCAAAGATACTGACCCATAGTTTTCCTTTCTTTATATCTGTCTGGTTTTGGTATCAGGGTGATGCTGGCCTCATAGAATGAGTTTGGGAGAATGGCCTCTATTTCAATCTTTTGTAATAATTTGATGAGAATTAATATTAATTCTTCTTTGAAGGTTTGGTAGAATTCAGCAGTAAAAGCCAGCCGGTCCTGGGCTTTTCTTTGTTGGGAGACTGCTGGTCACTGCTTCAATATCATTGCTTGTTATTGGTCTATTTATGTGTTTTATGTCTTTTTGATTCAGCCTTGGTAATTTGTATGTGTCCAGAAATTTATCCATTTCCTCCAGGTTTTCAAATTTGTTGGCATATAGTTGTTTATAATAGTCTCTAATGATTCTTTGTATTTCTGTAGTATCAGTTGTAATGTCTCCTCTTACATTTATGATTTTTGTTATTTGGGTCTTCTCTCTCTTTATGTTTTTCCCAAGTTAGCCTAGCTAATGGTTTGTCTATTTTATTTACCTTCTCAAAAAAACAATTTGTTTCACTGATTTTTTTATATCATGTTTGAGGTCTCTATTTCATTTAGTTCTGCTCTGATCTTAATTATTTCTTTTTGTGTACTTATTTTGGGATTGGATTGTTCTTGCTTTTCCAGTTCTCTGAAGTATAGCATTAAGTTGTTTATTTGAAATCTTTCTGTTCTTTTAATGTAAAGCATTTATTGCAGTAAACTTCCCTCAGTATGGTTTTTGCTGTATCCCACAGGTTTTGGTATGATGTGTCTTTATTTTCATTAGTTTCAAGAAATTTTTTGATTTCCTGTTTAATTTCTTCTTGCATACATGGGTCATTCAGGAGCATATTGTTTAATTTCCATGTGTTTCTATAGTTTTCAGAGTTTTACTTGCTATTGAATTCTAGTTTTAATATACTGTGGTCTGAAAAGATACTTGAGATGATTTCAGTTCTTTAAAATTTGTTGAGATATGATTTGTGACCTAACATGTGGTCCACCCTGCAGAATGTTCAATGTGCTGATGAAAAGAATAAAATGTTCTGTAGATACCTGCCAAGTCCAACTGGTCTAAACTGTAGTTTCGATCCTGTGTTTCTCTGTTGATTTGTTGCCTAGATGATCTGTTCAATGGTGAGAGAGGTGTTCAGGCCCCCAACTATTATCGTATTGGGTCTATCTCTTTCTTTAGGTCTAATAGTGTTTTCTTTATGTATCCACTGCTCTGGTGTTGAGTGCATATATATTTATGATTGTTATGTCTTCTTGCTAAATAGATCCCTTTAAGGAAAGTATCTCAACACAGTAAAAGCCATATATGACAAATCCACTGCCAATATCATCCCAAATGGGGAACAGGAACAAGACAAGGATGCCTCCGCTCACCACTCCTATTTAACAAAGTACTGGAAGTTCTAGCCAGAGCAATCAGGCAAAAGAAAGAAATAAGAGCATCCAGATTGGAAAAGAGAAAATCAACCTGTCTCTGTTTGCAGATGACATGATCCTATAAAAACCTACAGATTCTACAGAAAAACTCCTAGAGCTTAAAAATGATTTCAGTAAAGTTGCAGGATACAAAATTAACACACAAAAATCAGTAGCATCATTATACTCCAATAAAAACTGACAGAAAAAGAAGTCAAGAAAGCAAGCCCATTTACAACAGTCACCAAAAAAATAAAATACCTAGGAATCAATTTAACCAAGGAGATGAAAGATCTCTACAATGAGAACTGCAAATCACTGCTGAAAGAAATTAAAGAGGACACAAAAAGATGGAAAGACATTCCATGCTCTTGGATTGAAAGAATCAATATTGTGAAAATGTCCACACTACCCAGAGCGATCTAGAGCTTCAATGCAATCCCCATCAAAATACTAATGATATTCTTCACAGAAACAGAAAAACAATCCTAACATTCATATAGAACAACAAAAGATGTCAAATAGCCAAAGCAATCCTGACCAAAGAAAAAGTAGAGCCAGAGGCATAACACTCCCTGACTTCAAACTGTATACTACAAAGTTATAGTAACCAAAACAGCATGGTACTAGCATAAAAACAGACAGTGGGACAAATGGAACAGAATAGACAACCCAGAAATCAACCCACATACTTACAGTCAACTGATCTTTGACAAAGACACCAAGAATGTATATTGGGGAAAAGACTGCACCTTCAATAAATGGTGCTGGGAAAACTGGACATCTGTATGTAGAAGAGTGAAACTTGACCCATACCTCTCACCATATACCAAAATCAACCCAAAATGGATTAAAAACTTAAATATAAGACCCGATACTATAAAACTCCTAAAAGAAAACATACAGGAAACACTTCAGGATGTAAGACTGGGCAAAGACTTTATGAATAAGACCCAAAAGCACAGGCAACAAAAGAAAAAATAAGCAAATGGAATTATATCAAACTAAAAAGCTTCTACACAGCATAAGAAACAATTAACAAAGTGAAAAGATAACTTACAGAATGGGAGAAAATATCTGCAAACTATGCATCCAACAAGGGATTAATATCCAGAATATACAAAGAACTAAAACAACTTAGTAAGAAAACAAGGAACCTGATTTAAAAAATGGGCAAAGGAGCCGAATAGGCATTTCTCAAAGGAAGATGTACAAATGGCCAACAGACACATGAAAAAATGCTCAACATCACTAAGTATCAGGAAATTCAAATCAAAACCACATTGAGATATCATCTCACCCCAGTTAGACTGGCTATTAGCAAAAAGACAGAGAATAGCAAATGCGGGTTAGGATGTTGAGAAAGGGGAACCCTCCTACATTGTCAGTAGGGCTGTAAATTACGGCAGCCATTATGGAAAACAGTATGGAGTTTCCTGATACAACGACAGATAGAACTGCCATGCGATCCAGCAATCCCACTACTGTGTATATACCCAAAAGAATGGAAATCATCATGTCGAAGGGATACCTGCACTCCCATGTTTACTGCTGCTCTATTTATAGCAGCCAAGCAGTTCTATTTACAATAGCCAAGAGTTTGAACCAACCTAAATGTCTGTTGACAGATGACTGGATAAGGAAAATGTGGTGTGTGTGTACACACACACACACACACACACACACACAAGGGAATACTAATTGGCCATAAAAAAAAGAAATTCTGTCATTCACAGTGTATTAGTCCATTTCTGTTGCTTATAAGAAAATACCTGGAACTGGGTAATTTATAAAGAAAATGAAATTTATTGCTTATTGTTTCAGAGGCTGGAAAGTCCAAAGTACAGGGAACACATCTGGGAGGGTCTTCTTGGTGGCACTTTACAGCAATGCAGGGGTCTCACATGGCAGAAAATGGTAGAGCAGAGAGAGAGACTCTCACATGCTTTCCTTTTAAATCCCTCAGAACCATGTTCCTGACCACCATTATTAATCCATTAATTACAGCATGGTCCTACAATCTAATCATCTTTCAAGTCCCCACCTTTCAATTACCATAATTGGATTTCACATCCTCAACAGTTACAGTGGGAATTAAGCTTCTAATATATGAACTTTGGGGGACACAATTCAATCAATCCACAGCATGCAGCAACATGGATGGACTTACAGAAAATCATGTTAAGTGAAATAAGCCAGGCACAGAAAGAGAAATACCACATGTCCTCGCTCATAAGTGGAGTGGGGGGAGAGGGCGAGAGAAAAAGAGAGGCAGAAAGGAGAGACAGACAGACAGACAGAAAGAAAGCGAAAGGAAGGAAGGAAACAATTAATCACAGTAATGCATTCGTCTTTCAAAAAAAAGAGAACAGAGCTGTGGTTATTAGAGATGAATAAGGGGGAGGGAAGTTAGCAAGAAATTGGTTAAGGGTCACAAAAATTGATTACCTTTTGTAAACATGAGTATTGTAATTGTCCTGATTTGATCACCACCTACTGTACACAGGTATGGATGTTCAAATCTGTACCCCACAAATATGTATATCAATTACGTTTCAATAAAAAAACTGTCAAAAAAAAAAGAGAGAATCAGTGATTGTTTAAGTGTTTCTTTCTCACTGAATTTTTGCTTTGTATAGCTTTTTTCATTATAAAAGTTAAATAAGAAAGTAAGTACCATGGTGGGCAATCCCTTTGGTGGCAGAGAAG
>NW_007730118.1:135597-136188 GCF_000696425.1 Galeopterus variegatus | reverse complement strand
TAATAATAATAATAATAATAATAATAAAGCAATAAGTATTCCTGGACAGAAGAAATAGTAGGAGGCAATCCTAACAAAAGTTGAAAGGTGGAGAGCTGATATGGTGAGGCCTCATGTGGTGCTTCTGCTGGTGAAGATGACTGAGTGGTTTAACTGAAACACACAGGCCCAAGTCAGGGTCCCTGGCAGAGAGTCTCAACCCTGCCACCCACTAGCTGTGTATCAAGGAGAAGCCCCTTTCCCCTTGCAGTATGTTTTCCTTAATAAAGGAGTTGGTCTTGAAGACCTTCACTCCTACTCTAGGATCCCATGAATATTTGAACTTCTCACTATCTCCCGGTGCTGTGCACCCTTGGGGGCATTAACTCCCCCGTGCCTCAGGTTCTTCATCTGCAAAATGGGGATGTTAATAGTTCCTGCACCTCACCTTCATATACATTAATGAGATAATACATATCCAAGTGCATAGAACAGTGCTTGGCACAAGTAAACACACCAAAAATGCTGGCTATTGCTGTCACTATAATTAAAAATTATGATTATTATTATTCCTTCTGTCATTTGTCCAAAAACTTCTCCAAAAGCTAATAA
>NW_007730118.1:133449-135294 GCF_000696425.1 Galeopterus variegatus | reverse complement strand
AAATTATGATTATTATTATTCCTTCTGTCATTTGTCCAAAAACTTCTCCAAAAGCTAATAATCCCTGAAAGACCTGCCCTGGTGCCTTCATTATTCCAGCAGGAACCACCTCCCTCTGTCTCCCTGCTCTCTTACGACACCATGTCTTTTGATAGCCCTGGATATCTACACCATTTCAGAATGAGACACCTGCACAGCACCCTGCTCCAAACAATGATATGAGGCCATTTCTTATCTCGAGTGGCGGAGAAAAGGGAAAAGTGACTGAAATAGGTCTAACATTGATATTTTTTTACAGTGAGAACAAGAGGAATCTACAAATAAATAAATAAAATATTGAAAAAAAATCTGACCAGAGAGCTTAGCATTCATGACTCAGGATAGGCAAGTCTGGTTGTGAGAATGATAGAATGGGGATAAATGCTGAAGCTGGGTATATGTGGTTTGTGATACTGTTCTCTTTGGTTTTATCTAGTTGAAAATTTCCTAATCACTTTTTTTTTTTTAGGAAAAAGAAGAATGGTTGAAAATAAAATCTTATCCTCTATGATACTGGGGTATGCATTGTGCAGATGGCCAAATGCTTACTGATTGTACAGCAACCTCTTGGATGCCTTTTCCCTGCTCCCTATATACCATGTGGTATTAGTTCATTTCTGTTGCTTATAACAGAATACCTAAAACTGGGTAGTTTATAAAGAAATAAAATTTATTTTTACAACTGAGAAGTCCAAAGTCCAGGGAACATATCTGGTGAAGGTTTTCTACAGCAACTCAGGGTGTCACATGGCCAGAATGGGCTGAGCAAGAGAGAGCTAACCTCCTTTACTTGCTCTCCTTTTAAAGCCATCAGAACCACACCCATTACTCCTCAAACAGATCAACCCATTCACGAGGGCACAGTCCTCACAATCTAATCACTTGTTAAAGTCCCCACCTTGAATACCATAATTGGATTTCTCACCCTCTTAACACTGTTAAAATGGAGCTTAAGTTTCCAACATATGAACTTCTGGGGGACACATTTGACCCATTGCACACATTTGACCCATAGTCAAGAGGTTCATATTCAAAATCTTATGGAATTTTATATGGAAGGTCTCGACTATGAACACAAAGGGAGCACAAAGTTTTCAGAACAGATTACTACATTGCCCTTTTTTTATTTTCTCAGAACTAGCCCCTATAGAAGGAGAGAAGGGAAAGCAATAGAATCAAGGTGAAAAATCCAGCTTCATTTCCCAATTACCCAACTGTCCTGCCCCTTTGAAAGTCCCTTACAAAATACAAGATGTGCTTTTAAAAAATTATATATTCCTTTATAAAAACCCAGAAATATCATTGTCTTTGGAATGTCCTCTGGGTTAGAACTATCTAAAAATAAAACGTTACTTCAGGAACATGAAAAGAAATATAAATTGCCCAATGAATGTGATGCAACAAAATGAGTTGAACAAAACAAAGAAAACAAAGACCTATGGAATACACTTCTTTCAAAGATGCCCCTTTTTAGTCCACAGTCCTCATAATTTGGGAGGTCTGGGGACAGTATTAAGCCAGGGGTGGGGAGACTAAACTCTGAAGGATAGGCAAGGGCAAAAACATCTAAGAAGGAGCAAAATAACTCATCCAAGGTCCTTTTCCATTCATTCATTTGTTTGTTCATTCATTCATTCGTTTATTTATTTATTGGCAGCTGGCTGGTACAGGGTGAAAAGATGGTCATTTATTTATTTATTTATTGGGGTCCATTCATTTATTCATTTGTTTATTTATTGGCAGCTGGCTGGTACAGGGTGAAAAGACGGTCAGCTATGAACAAGGAAACAGGCTCTCACCAAGCAC